>NC_134880.1:1098154-1110654 GCF_041734735.1 Babylonia areolata | reverse complement strand
GAAATATTGATTAAAGCAGAGGGAGGAATGGTGATAGAAGAGGAAAAGAATGACAATGAAGGTAATACGAAAGAAAAAAAGGGAAAAAAGAAAAATAACGCTGAATACGTGAAGAGCACAGAGGGACAAGAAGAGATAACACAGAAGACGTGAAGAGCACAGAGGGACAAGAAGAGATAACACAGAAGACGTGAAGAGCACAGAGGGACAAGAAAGAAGAGATAACACTGAAGACGTGAAGAGCACAGAGGGACAAGAAGAGATAACACAGAAGACGTGAAGAGCACAGAGGGACAAGAAGAGATAACACAGAAGACGTGAAGAGCACAGAGGGACAAGAAAGAAGAGATAACACTGAAGACGTGAAGAGCACAGAGGGAAAAGAAAGAAGAGATAACACAGAAGACGTGAAGAACACAGAGGGACAAGAAGAAAGATAACACAGAAGACGTGAAGAGCACAGAGGGACAAGAAGAGATAACACAGAAGACGTCAAGAGCACAGAGAGACAAGAAGAGATAACACAGAAGACGTGAAGAGCACAGAGGGACAAGAAGAGATAACACAGAAGACGTGAAGAGCACAGAGGGACAAGAAAGAAAGATAACACAGAAGACGTGAAGAGCACAGGGGGACAAGAAAAGATAACACAGAAGACGTGAAGAGCACAGAGAGACAAGAAGAGATAACACTGAAGACGTGAAGAGCACAGAGGGACAAGAAGAGATAACACAGAAGACGTGAAGAGCACAGAGAGACAAGAAGAGATAACACTGAAGACGTGAAGAGCACAGAGGGACAAGAAAGAAGAGATAACACAGAAGACGTGAAGAGCACAGAGGGAAAAGAAACAAGAGATAACACAGAAGACGTGAAGAGCACAGAGGGACAAGAAGAGATAACACAGAAGACGTCAAGAGCACAGAGGGACAAGAAGAGATAACACAGAAGACGTGAAGAGCACAGAGGGACAAGAAGAGATAACACAGAAGACGTGAAGAGCACAGAGGGACAAGAAGAGATAACACAGAAGACGTGAAGAGCACAGGGGGACAAGAAGAGATAGCACAGAAGACGTGAAGAGCACAGGGGGACAAGAAGAGATAACACAGAAGACGTGAAGAGCACAGAGGGACAAGAAGAGATAACACAGAAGACGTGAAGAGCACAGAGGGACAAGAAGAGATAACACAGAAGACGTGAAGAGCACAGAGGGACAAGAAGAGATAACACAGAAGACGTGAAGAACACAGAGGGACAAGAAGAGATAACACTGAAGACGTGAAGAGCACAGAGGGACAAGAAGAGATAACACAGAAGACGTGAAGAGCACAGAGGGACAAGAAGAGATAACACAGAAGACGTGAAGAGCACAGAGGGAAAAGAAACAAGAGATAACACAGAAGACGTGAAGAGCACAGAGGGACAAGAAGAGATAACACAGAAGACGTGAAGAGCACAGAGGGACAAGAAGAGATAACACAGAAGACGTGAAGAGCACAGAGGGACAAGAAAGAAGAGATAACACAGAAGACGTGAAGAGCACAAAGGGACAAGAAAGAAGAGATAACACAGAAGACGTGAAGAGCACAGAGGGACAAGAAAGAAGAGATAACACAGAAGACGTGAAGAGCACAGAGGGACAAGAAAAGATAACACAGAAGACGTGAAGAGCACAGAGGGACAAGAAGAGATAACACAGAAGACGTGAAGAGCACAGAGGGACAAGAAGAGATAACGCAGAAGACGTGAACAGCACAGAGGGACAAGAAAAGATCAAAGAAGAGCAACAACATAAGATACAAAAAAACACGGACCAAAAGCAGGGAAATTACACATTCACCTAAAGAAAGAAAAATGACAAACCAAAAATAAATCCAATAGAATTAAAACAAAAGGAATCACACAAACAGAAGGATCACGAGTTGACGGAACAGACCTTAACCCCTTGCCTGCCGAACCTACGTGAAATGAGAGGGAGAACGGAACAAGTTGGAAGGCATTTCACTTTTTGGTGTACATGCCAATCATGTCTTTGTGTGTGTGACTTTGTGTGTTTTTTTTGTTGTGTTTTTTCATCTACGATTATTGAATGTAATGCAAGTAGAAGTGTAAAAAACTGAAAATAAAGAATGTTGACTGACTATCTGACGTGAACGCTCTTTGTTACCCCAGTGAAGCGAGTCCTTTCACTGACAAGCATGCTTTTTTTTTTGGTAGCAATCAAGGGGTTAAGAACTGGTCTGGCCTTTTGGGCCTTCAACGTTGTGCATGTCAGTCCTCACGGCACGATGAAGGTTGTAGCTGGACTATTTCTTCTTCTTCTTTTTCTTCTTCTTCTTCTTTTTATCAGTTTCTTTTCGTTTCTTTTTTTTTTCTTTTCTTTGCTTTCACTGTTTTCTGGACAGTGCACACACACACCACAACACTGCAGCCAGTGTATGCATGCATCAACAATGGCAGCTGTCTGCACATCCACGCCAATGCTGAGTGGGAGGATGGATACCAGACAATGTAAATAATGCACGCCAAACTTTTCTGTTCATTTACATTTTCTGTCTTTCTCTACGGATAAGAGAGAGAGAGAGAGAGAGAGAGAGAGAGAGAGAGAGAAAGGAGGAAGGACAAATAGAAGGAAACGAAGTGTAACAGTAAAAGTTAAAAATGGAAGACAACGGTTTTGAATAAATAAAGAAAACAACAACAACAAAACAAACAAACAAAAAAAAAAAACCCCAAAGAAACAAAATACCATCAGCGTCTCCACAAAGTTACAGGACATTGGCCTTGAGGTGCATCACACGTCGATCAGTGATGAAGCCAGCTGTAGCCCTGAAGGTTCCTGAGCACGTGGGCATTACGTCACTACGTAGCAGATCGATTGACTCGTACATGCGTGTCGACACTACAGAACAGTATCAAGCAGCTTCTACACAGGTCAGCACTACACAACAGTACCATACAGCTTCTGTCTCCAGATCTACACAGGTCAACACTAGTACCATACAGCTTCTGTCTCCAGATCTACATTAGTCAACACTATAGAACAGTACCATACAGCTTCTGTCTCCAGATCTACATTAGTCAACACTACAGAACAGTACGATACAGCTTCTGTCTCCAGATCTACACTAGTCAACACTACACAACGGTAGCATACACCTTCTGTCTCCAGATTTACACAGGTCAACACTACAGAACAGGACGATACAGCTTCTGTCTCCAGATCTACACAGGTCAACACTATAGAACAGTACCATACAGCTTCTGTCTCCAGATCTACACTAGTCAACACTACACAAAAGTACCATACACCTTCTGTCTCCAGATCTACACAGGTCAACACTACACAACAGTACCATACAGCTTCTGTCTCCAGATCTACATTAGTCAACACTAGTACCATACAGCTTCTGTCTCCAGATCTACACAGGTCAACACTACACAACAGTACCATACAGCTTCTGTCTCCAGATCTACACTAGTCACCACTATAGAACAGTACCATACAGCTTCTGTCTCCAGATCTACACAGGTCAACACTACACAACAGTACCATACAGCTTCTGTCTCCAGATCTACACTAGTCACCACTATAGAACAGTACCATACAGCTTCTGTCTCCAGATCTACACAGGTCAACACTACAGAACAGTGCCATACAGCTTCTGTCTCCAGATCTACACTAGTCAACACTAGTACCATACAGCTTCTGTCTCCAGATCTACACTAGTCAACACTATAGAACAGTGCCATACAGCTTCTGTCTCCAGATCTACACAGGTCAACACTACAGAACAGGACGATACAGCTTCTGTCTCCAGATCTACACAGGTCAACACTATAGAACAGTACCATACAGCTTCTGTCTCCAGATCTACACAGGTCAACACTACAGAACAGTACCATACAGCTTCTGTCTCCAGATCTACACAGGTCAACACTACAGAACTGTACCATACAGCTTCTGTCTCCAGATCTACACTAGTCAACACTAGTACCATACAGTTTCTGTCTCCAGATCTACACAGGTCAACACTACAGAACAGTACCATACAGCTTCTGTCTCCAGATCTACACAGGTCAACACTACAGAACTGTACCATACAGCTTCTGTCTCCAGATTTACACAGGTCAACACTAGTACCATACAGCTTCTGTCTCCAGATCTACACAGGTCAACACTACAGAACTGTACCATACAGCTTCTGTCTCCAGATCTACACTAGTCAACACTAGTACCATACAGCTTCTGTCTCCAGATCTACACAGGTCAACACTACAGAACAGTGCCATACAGCTTCTGTCTCCAGATCTACACTAGTCAACACTAGTACCATACAGCTTCTGTCTCCAGATCTACACTAGTCAACACTACAGAACTGTACCATACAGCTTCTGTCTCCAGATCTACACTATTCAACACTAGTACCATACAGCTTCTGTCTCCAGATCTACACAGGTCAACACTACAGAACAGTGCCATACAGCTTCTGTCTCCTGATCTACACAGGTCAACACTACACAACAGTACCATACAGCTTCTGTCTCCAGATCTACACTAGTCAACACTACAGAACAGTGCCATACAGCTTCTGTCTCCTGATCTACACAGGTCAACACTACAGAACAGTACCATACAGCTTCTGTCTCCTGATCTACACAGGACAAGGGTGAGTGGTCAGGTGGTCACAGCGCTGAATTCTGGCGCCAGTTTCCCGAGTTCAATCCCAGTCACACCTGTTGGGTTAAGGTGGAGATGTTTCTCGCCGATCTCCCAGGTCAACAAGTGCAGACCTGCTAGTGCCTCAAACTCTTTCGTGTGTACAGGCACGCAGAATATCAAATAGGCACATGAACGATCCATGTCAGCGTCCAGTGGGGTTTGGCAACAAATACACACCCCCCGAAAACAGAGTATGACTACTTACATGGCGGGATAAATAAATAAAAAGCGGCCAAACACGTAAACATGTAAAATGTCCTTGTGAGTTAGTGTGCGCGACTGAAACGAGATTGACTGACATAGGAAACGAATGATGAGCGCCCAGTGGCAGACGTCAGTCGGTTCTACTCAGCAGGCAACCAGTTGTGTAAAGGTCTTGGTAAAGCGCTTAGAGCTGGGACTCTGACCGAGGATAGCGTTACATAAGTATCCATATCATCATCAGTTGTTCTGGCGGAAAATAAAACAAACCAAAATAAAATAAAAATGAAATAAGATATATATATATATATATATATATATATATATATATATATATATATATATATATATATAGCCAACATTTTCCTATCTTCACCACCCTGTCTCCCCCCACCCCCCACCCCCCACCTCTGGTGTCCATGCTTTCTTATCCCCCCTTCTTCCTGTCACATTCCTGTGTCCATCACGAACTGGGGGGAAAAGAAAAAAAAAAGAAAGAAAAAAACAAACAAACAAACAAACAAACAAAACAACAACAACAACAACAAAAACAAGCGGGTAAGAAGGAATGCATAAAGACAAAGAGGAAATAACAAAACAGAAAGAAGACTACAGACATGGTGCCATAAAAAAGGTGGAAAAGTGAATTTTCTGTTGTTATTTTTACCACTTGTTTCCCTCCCCGTCCTCTCTCCATCTCCCCACATGTTTCTCCTGTCTCCATCTCCCCACATGTTTCTCCTCTGTCCATCTCCCCACATGTTTCTCCTGTCTCCATCTCCCCACATGTTTCTCCTGTCTCCATCTCCCCACATGTTTCTCCTCTCTCCATCTCCCCACATGTTTCTCCTGTCTCCATCTCCCCACATGTTTCTCCTGTCTCCATCTCCCCACATGTTTCTCCTGTCTCCATCTCCCCACATGTTTCTCCTCTCTCCATCTCCCCACATGTTTCTCCTGTCTCCATCTCCCCACATGTTTCTCCTGTCTCCATCTCCCCACATGTTTCTCCTCTGTCCATCTCCCCACATGTTTCTCCTCTGTCCATCTCCCCACATGTTTCTCCTGTCTCCATCTCCCCACATGTTTCTCCTGTCTCCATCTCCCCACATGTTTCTCCTGTCTCCATCTCCCCACATGTTTCTCCTCTCTCCATCTCCCCACATGTTTCTCCTGTCTCCATCTCCCCACATGTTTCTCCTGTCTCCATTCTGCCCTTTCTTCCCTCATCCCACTTCCAGTCAAAACAAAAGAACCCCCCACCCCTCCCACCCCCACACCCCAAGAAAGAAAGAAAGAAAAAAGAACACCAAGAGGGGTGGATGGAAAGACGGAAGGCGAGTAGGAAAGATAAAAAAAAAACAAACTAAAACAGAACCCAATAAATATGAATTTAAAACAACTGGATGACTGGAAGAAAGAGAAGGCACTTCCTCAACTGACAGTGAGAAACAGAGTGAGGAAATGGTTTGATGGAGGCAGTGTGGGACAGTAGAAACAAAGGTGAAAGAAAATAGACACAGATAGAAAGAAAGAAAGGGAGGGGAAAGGGAAATAGATACAGATAGAAAGAAAGAAAAGAAGGGAAGGGAAATAGATACAGATAGAAAGAAAGAAAAGAAGGGAAGGGAAATAGATACAGATAGAAAGAAAGAAAAGAAGGGAAAGAAGATACAGATAGAAAGAAAGAAATGAAGGGAAAGAAGATACAGATAGAAAGAAAGAAATGAAGGGAAAGAAGATACAGATAGAAAGAAAGAAAAGAAGGGAAAGAAGATAGATACAGATAGAAAGAAAGAAAAGAAGGGAAAGAAGATAGATACAGATAGAAAGAAAGAAAAGAAGGGAAAGAAGATAGATACAGATAGAAAGAAAGAAAAGAAGGGAAAAGGACGAAGCAAAGAACGCAAGACATACAGAAAGAAAAGAAAAACAAAGTTAACTAAAACGAAACAAAATAACACTGACATCTCAGCTTCAAAAGGTTGTGCCTTAAGAATGAAGAAACGTCAAGAATTGACTCTTTATGCTCACGAAAAAACAACAACACGTAAATCCAATGCGCGTTACCATGGTCAGGCTTGCCAATGACACGGCTCCAGAAGAGTTGATTACAAATATTGATGTGTCAAAATACAGAGCACAAATCCTGGAACTTGTCAGCTGGTGTGATTAAAACAACAAAGAACTTAGAAACGTATCAAAAACAACCACAAACAACTGATTTTAGATTCAGGAAGACCACGTCTCACGCCATATCTGTTGTCATTGAAGTAGCGATCAATCAGTGAATTTACATCTAGATTTATCATTTCCAGTGATTTGGAATGGTACAAAATACGGCTCCTCAAACATCAACAACAATAATGGTTGACTTTTACCGAGCTGTCAGTGAAAGTGTGTGAACCTATCACTGTGGCCATGGGTTCTTGTCCGTGTGCTCAGCACATACTGCACATTGAATC
Organism: Babylonia areolata; assembly: GCF_041734735.1. Taxonomy (NCBI): domain Eukaryota; kingdom Metazoa; phylum Mollusca; class Gastropoda; order Neogastropoda; family Buccinidae; genus Babylonia; species Babylonia areolata. Next base: position 1,103,262 of record NC_134880.1, on the reverse strand, counting down.
TCACTGCAGTGTTTCGTCCGAATGGTTACAAAAAAGGTAAACCGATAGCATGTATAACGATTATGACTACAATTTTATCTCACAAGGACTAATCAGATATCTGTGCAATGTATGTGAACCCCTTTCCATTAATGCTGGATGAAGATAAGATTAAAAGAAAAAAAAGAAAAAAAAAGATTGCTCGCAGCCATTGTTTGTGTGTGTTGGGTGTGTTCCCTCCACTGCATTAGATGTGGTGTATGTGTGTGTGTGTGTGTGTCCCCGTTCTGTGCATGACTTATCTCTTACAGAATTGAATAGTATAGTATAGTATAGTATAGTATAGTATAGTTAGTGTGTGTGTGTGTGTGTGTGTGTGTGTGTGTGTGTGTGTGTGTGTGTGTGACTTTATCAGTGCCAAATCCAAACTGAATGATGAAAAGGAAAGGTCTACTTCTTCAGATGAAAAAAAATGTAGGACAAAAAACAAACCAACCAAAACAAACAGAAACCTTTAATCATTGATCATTTTTCGCACGTGCGCGTTCCGTGCAACAGACCTGGGTGTGTTTCCGACACAAATCGTCACAATGTGGTGCAGGCATCCTGCACGTTAGTGAGTGAGAGGAGCAGAGAGGGAAGTGAATAATACATGTGGGCTTTGCCTGTCTTGCTCTTTGTGCTTGCAGCAGTGGTGAGTTGTCCACACAAGCCTGGAGTTAATTAACTGGGCGAGATTGTGATGAAGATTAGAAGAGTTGTAGTGTTCGCAGCCATTGTCTTGTGTGATTTGTGTTTCTCTCCACTGCACTGGGCGAGCAGTGTGTGCCTGTTCTCCGTTCATCTCAGACAGAACTGAATTCTTTTTTCGGTGTGTGTGTGTGTGTGTGTGTGTGTGTGTGTGTGTGTGCATACATGAGCATGTGGGTGAGTGCGTGTATGTATGTGTGTTTGAATGTATGGATGAGAGAGTATGTGTATGAGAGAGAGAGAGAGAGAGAGAGAGAGAGAGAGAGAGAGAGAATGGGAATGCGAACACTTTATTCATTATAGGCCATAGCCCCTCATGAAGGGGTGTACAGAAACATACAAGCCCATCACAGCCATACCAAAATGTTATACATACATGTCAACGGTCACGTCATGTTTCTGAACAATACTGTACGACAGTCTACACTTAGGCGTTATTAATATTTTCATAAATAATTTCAAAGAAATATCATTTAAGGATGACATGTTTTTCATAATGCACAGTAACGCATTTTTTTGCTCTGCTGGTAAAATCTTTGCAAGTGGAAACACAACTTAAAAGTGCTGTTGATAATATCCCAAGATACTTGCACACATTGACTACTGGCATTGTAACGCTATCGTACATCCAACTTTCCCTCAAGCCTAGACATCCATCTTTTCGAAAAACAACAATGTTACTTTTATTCATATTTACTTTTAATTTAAGTGTTGATGCATCGTGTAAGTTATTCAGCTGTGTTTGTAAACCAATGGGAGTTTCCGACAACAAAATAATATCGTCAGCCAAAAGAAGGATGAATACTTCAAAAGCATCAAGAGAGAAAGAGAGAGAGAGAGAGAGAGAGAGAGAGAGAGTTAAGTGCTTGCGTTTGTGCCTACGAGCGTATGTGCGTGTGTGTTTGTGTTTGTGCGTGTGCTTGTGTGTGTGTTTGTGCTTGTGTGTTGTTTCTTCTTTTTGTTTTTGCTTTGGTGTGTGTGTGTGTGTGTGTGTGTGTGTGTGTGTGTGTGTGTGTTTGCGTTGTGTGTGTACTGTCCCTTTAACCCCAAATGTTCTGCCCTCAAACGTCTGAATCTGTGGCACAAAAAATGGAAAGGAAACGAAACGAATCGCAGTGAAAAAGAACCAAGGAAGAAAAACACGCACAGAAAAGTCAAGACAGAAAGAAAAAGGAAAGAGACAGAGAAAAAACAAACAAAAGAACAAACAGACAGCAACAAAAAAATGATAAATGAAAAAAAGAATTCCAGAAAGAGAAAGAATAAAGGTTTAATAAAAGGGCAAGGGAAACCCAAACCAAACCAAACAGAAGCACAGAAAAAAGGGTGGCATGTCCACATGAAAAGACTTTTCCTGACGAAGATATCAATCGCCACTAGTTAACACAGTTTCTGCACTGACTGCTCACAAGGCACTTGACCTTTTTCCGCATTGCCTGCACGTGATATTCCTGGTCCTTTTCTTCTTTATTGAGGACAGCGTTCACAGCCTGCACGAACCTCAGTCCGGTCAACAGCTCTTTGTTCACAGACACGTGCATGGTGGTGTGGTGCAAACACAAATCAAACAAAACATGCCAGTTTTGCTTGATTAGCGATGATAATGAAAGAAAGGAAGAAAAAAAAAAAAAAGGAGAAAGGGCCACAGACAGAGAGACAGAGAGAGACAAAGAGAGAGACTGACACAGTCAAACACAGAGACAGAAAGAGAGTGGGAGACAGACACACACAGAAAGGAAAAGATATGGAAGAAATAGAAGAAGAAATCAAAGATGTAGAGAAAAGCAACGATAAATCAATGGCAATAGTCGTAGAAAAGGAAGGACAGGGACAGAAACAAAGAGAAAATGAGACAGCAAGTACTCGGGGGTGGGGGGTGGGGGTAGTGGGGAAGAAATAATTTGAAAGATGGATGAGAAAGGAAGGAGAGTGAAATGAAAAAAGAAAGGAGATGTAAGTGGAGGCTGGGGTCGAAGAGAAAACAGGTAAGTTAAAGAAACAAAGGAGACCGAAACAAAGGAAGGAAAGGAGAAACAAGAATAGACAACAAAGAAAGAAAGGAGAACGAAACAAAGGAAGGAAAGGAGAAACAAGAATAGACAACAAAGAAAGAAAGGAGAACGAAACAAAGGAAGGAAAGGAGAAACAAGAATAGACAACACAGAAACAAAGGAGAACGAAACAAAGGAAGGAAAGGAGAAACAAGGATAGACAACAACACAGAAACAAAGGAGAACGAAACAAAGGAAGGAAAGGAGAAACAAGAATAGACAACACAGAAACAAAGGAGAACGAAACAAAGGAAGGAAAGGAGAAACAAGAATAGACAACACAGAAACAAAGGAGAACGAAACAAAGGAAGGAAAGGAGAAACAAGAACAGACAACACAGAAACAAAGGAGACCGAAACAAAGGAAGGAAAGGAGAAACAAGAACAGACAACACAGAAACAAAGGAGACCGAAACAAAGGAAGGAAAGGAGAAACAAGAATAGACAACACAGAAACAAAGGAGAACGAAACAAAGGAAGGAAAGGAGAAACAAGAACAGACAACACAGAAACAAAGGAGAACGAAACAAAGGAAGGAAAGGAGAAACAAGAATAGACAACACAGAAACAAAGGAGATCGGAACAAAGGAAGGAAAGCAAAACAAATTGAGACAAACAAAACAAAGCAAAAGTATAAACAAACAAGATAAAGTAAATCAAAACACAAATAAATGCTGGCACCTCCATGTTAAAACTCTGCTCCTGACGAGGTGACAAACACCACCACCAAGTTCAGCTGTTGCACTCACTGCTCTTCCAGGCAACACAGCACAAGACAGGACGTGTTTGTTCCAGGGAACACTATTGTGGCACATGAAATGTTACTTATTTCACGTAACTTATACAAATATTAACAACACTTGATATTGTGCTTGTTTACATTAGTTTACAGTTAGTTTTAGAATACTTTTCATTTGGTTTTATATCAGTTTACAGGCAGTTTTATATCAGTTTACAATGACCACACCACCTGTTCAACTCGTGCGATGTTCCACGGAACACACTCGTCATTTTTTCGGGGCAGAATCACAAACCGCACAAACACCAGTGCAGCATGGACAGCAGATCTTGCCTTCAGGTTCTTTGTTTAGACACGTGACTGGTTTGCGTTTGCTCCGAAAAAGCAAAACAAAAAAATGTTTGGCTTGATGATTTTTTTTTTTTCTGGTCAATACTGCTACTGCTACCACCGCTACTACCACCACTACCACTACTACTGCTATAACTGACACTTTTTTTTATGGAATGGGGTTGATCACAAAGATATTTCAATGTGTTATATTGTATTATTGTCATTGTGTCATCATGTATAGTTCTCTTGTTTCTAGCGCTCTCTCTCTGTCTGTCTCTCTCCCTCTCTCTCTCTCTCTCTCCCTCTCTCTCCTCTCTGTCTCTCTCTCCCTCTCTCTCTCTCTCCCTCTCTCTCCTCTCTGTCTCTCTCTCCCTCTCTCTCTCTCGGGCGTGCGCGCCGCTATGTGTGTGTGTGTGTGTGTGTGTGTGTGTGTGTGTGTGTGTGTGTGTGCGTACGTGCGTGCGCACGTGTGTATCGTTTATGTGCAACATATTTGAAATTAATTTATTTGCTTTAATGTTTGGTTTAGAGTGAGAGAGAGCGAGAGAGAGAGAGAGAGAGAGAGAGAGAGAGAGAGATTGAATGTGTGTGTGTGTGTGTGTGTGTGTGTGTGTGTGTGTGTGTGTGTGTGTGTGTGTGTGGCTGTGTTTGGCTTCGTGGTAAAGAGAAAAGTTCATCGATTTCTTTTCTCCCAACATGAAAAAGTTGGCAAAATGCATGAAATGCAAAGAAAAAATAAGAAAAGTCCAGGACATCAAAAAAGCAGCCAGAATCCATCTGTCACAATACGGAAGTCTAAAGAAAAAACCCTCAAAACTTTGAAAGAAAATAATATAAAATGAAAACAAACAAAACAAGTAAGTGAAAGGTGACAATATCATTTGACTTGTAAGCTGCCTACATCTGCCCACTCCACACTGTCTTCCTTCAAACTGTCTTCCTATCCATACATTGTACATAGTACCTCCTTCCTTCAAACTGTCTTCCTATCCATGCATTGTACATAGTACCTCCTTCCTTCAAACTGCCTTCCTATCCATGCATTGTACATAGTACCTCCTTCCTTCAAACTGCCTTCCTATCCACGCATTGTACATAGTACCTCCTTCCTTCAAACTGTCTTCCTATCCATGCATTGTACATAGTACCTCCTTTCTTCCTTCAAACTGCCTTCCTATCCACGCATTGTACATAGTACCTCCTTCCTTCAAACTGCCTTCCTATCCACGCATTGTACATAGTACCTCCTTTCTTCCT
>NC_134880.1:1075654-1093154 GCF_041734735.1 Babylonia areolata | reverse complement strand
CGATGTGACTGTACACTCTGTACGATGTGACTCCACACTCTGTACGATCTGACTGCACACTCTGTACGATGTGACTCCACACTCTGTACGATGTGACTCCACACTCTGTACGATCTGACTCCACACTCTGTACGATGTGACTCCACACTGTACGATGTGACTGTACACTCTGTACGATGTGACTCCTCACTCTGTACGATGTGACTGTACACTCTGTACGATGTGACTCCACACTCTGTACGATGTGACTCCACACTCTGTACGATGTGACTGTACACTCTGTACGATGTGACTCCACACTCTGTACGATGTGACTCCACACTCTGTACGATGTGACTCCACACTCTGTACGATGTGACTCCACACTCTGTACGATGTGACTGTACACTCTGTACGATGTGACTCCACACTCTGTACGATGTGACTCCACACTCTGTACGATCTGACTCCACACTCTGTACGATGTGACTCCACACTCTGTACGATGTGACTCCACACTGTACGATGTGACTCCACACTCTGTACGATGTGACTCCACACTCTGTACGATGTGACTCCACACTCTGTACGATGTGACTCCTCACTCTGTACGATGTGACTCCACACTCTGTACGATGTGACTGCACACTCTGTACGATCTGACTCCACACTCTGTACGATGTGACTCCTCACTCTGTACGATGTGACTCCACACTCTATACGATGTGACTCCACACTCTGTACGATCTGACTCCACACTCTGTACGATGTGACTCCACACTCTGTACGATGTGACTCCACACTCTGTACGATGTGACTCCACACTCTGTACGATGTGACTCCACACTCTGTACGATGTGACTCCACACTCTGTACGATCTGACTCCACACTCTGTACGATGTGACTCCACACTCTGTACGATCTGACTGTACAAGTTCTCCCTCACTTTACTTAACAAACGAACAGAAAGGAAAATAAAAGATCAAAGAAAGAAACAAAAAAGACGAAAGGAAAAAAAAAATAGAAAGAGACGGAAAGAAAATAAAGGACAAAAAATAAATAGAAAAGAAAGGAAGAAAGAAAGAGGGCAGTAGGGAGTTCCAGAAAAAAAAGAAGAATACAAAATAAAACAGAAATAAACTAAGAAAATAAAAGGAAGACAAAGGAAATACCAGACAAGAAAAATAAAGAAAGAAAAGAAAAAGAAAAAAAAATGAAAGAAAAGAGAAACACCGAGAGCAAAAAAAAACAAAACACAGCAAACACACACAAAAAAGAAGTGGCGCCAGCTCCACGTAAAAAAAAAAAAAAGAAGAAAGAAAAAAGACGGCCTGTTTTTTGGCATGGCGCAGACATCAATAATTAATTCAGGTTCCGCTCAGAAAGGCGCTTGACCACGTCGGGGTTAGGGCGCATACATTTGGATACAGTCAGCCACAGACAGGGTTAGGGGGTATACATGTGGATACAGTCAGCCACAGACAGGGTTAGGGGGTATACATGTGGATACAGTCAGCCACACAGACAGGGCTAGGGGGTATACATGTGGATACAGTCATCCACAGACAGGGTTAGGGGGTATACATTTGGATACAGTCATCCACAGACAGGGCTAGGGGGTATACATTTGGATACAGTCATCCACAGACAGGGTTAGGGGGTATACATGTGGATACAGTCATCCACACAGACAGGGTTAGGGGGTATACATGTGGATACAGTCAGCCACAGACACAGGGTTAGGGGGTATACATGTGGATACAGTCAGCCACAGACAGGGTTAGGGGGTATACATGTGGATACAGTCAGCCACAGACAGGGTTAGGGGGTATACATGTGGATACAGTCATCCACACAGACAGGGCTAGGGGGTATACATTTGGATACAGTCATCCACACAGACAGGGCTATGGGGTATACATGTGGATACAGTCAGCCACAGACAGGGTTAGGGGGTATACATTTGGATACAGTCAGCCACAGACAGGGTTAGGGGGTATACATTTGTATACAGTCAGCCACAGACAGGGTTAGGGGGTATACATGTGGATACAGTCATCCACACAGACAGGGTTAGGGGGTATACATTTGGATACAGTCAGCCACAGACAGGGCTAGGGGGTATACATGTGGATACAGTCAGCCACACAGACAGGGTTAGGGGGTATACATGTGGATACAGTCAGCCACAGACAGGGTTAGGGGGTATACATGTGGATACAGTCAGCCACAGACAGGGTTAGGGGGTATACATGTGGATACAGTCAGCCACACAGACAGGGTTAGGGGGTATACATTTGGATACAGTCAGCCACACAGACAGGGTTAGGGGGTATACATGTGGATACAGTCATCCACAGACAGGGCTAGGGGGTATACATGTGGATACAGTCATCCACAGACAGGGCTAGGGGGTATACATGTGGATACAGTCAGCCACAGACAGGGTTAGGGGGTATACATGTGGATACAGTCAGCCACAGACAGGGTTAGGGGGTATACATTTGGATACAGTCATCCACAGACAGGGTTAGGGGGTATACATGTGGATACAGTCAGCCACACAGACAGGGCTAGGGGGTATACATGTGCATACAGTCAGCCATAGACAGGGATAGGGGGTATACATGTGGATACAGTCAGCCACAGACAGGGTTAGGGGGTATACATTTGGATACAGTCAGCCACAGACAGGGTTAGGGGGTATACATGTGGATACAGTCAGCCACAGACAGGGTTAGGTGGTATACTGTGTGTGTGTGTTTGTGCGTGTGTGTGTTTGTGCGTGTGTGTGTGTGTTTCGTGCGTGTGTGCGTGTGTGTGTGTATGTGTGTGTGTGTGTGTCCAGCAGAGCAGTATCCTAGAGGTAGTAAGAGGAAAGGAGTGCCCATGGGTTCGGGAGCCACACACGGACTACAATATTACCCCCACCCCCTCACTACACGCTTTGCGCACGTTGAAGAAAACAAGGCAAGAAAACGGCTATGCCTCACGAACTTCTGTGCGATGTTCTACTTTGATAGTGAAACAAACAAACGCCCCGAAATAAAAAAAAAAGAGAAAGAAGAAGAAGAAGAAGCAGAAGAAGAAGAAGAAGAAGAAGAAAAAGAAACCCACACCAAAAAACAAACAAACAAACAAAAACACACACACAGAATTGGCGACGCTGCACCTTGGCTACGCGTTGTGGTCGGGGAAAGAATGCAGACTTTCACACAGAGATAAAAAGAGTAATACAATGCAACAATACACGATGCAATACAGTACAATTATCAACACATCCTTAAGAAAATTAGCAATGGAGAATTTCATCTGCAAATCTCTGTCACTAGAATTAATAATTCAGACCAACCTCTGCTTCTGTTCCAGTCTGGGAACCGTAACGAGAATAGAGTGGAGTAGTTTTCCTCCGAAATTTGATTATCGCCTGGTGCTGGTTACAGATTAACGGGGTGGGCAATGTCTGGTTGTTAAACAGAAAGCTCGTGATTTGACTGAGTTGCGTGCTCTTTGGCCTGTGTGTGTGTGTGTGTGTGTGTGTGTGTGTGTGTGTGTGTGTGTGTGTGTGTGTGTGTGTGTGTGTGTGTGTGTGCGTGTGCGTGTGTAGGTGTCGTGTTCGTGTTTGTGTGTGTGCGCGCACGTGCGCGTGGGTGTGTACACACACACACACACACACACACACACACACACACGCACACACACACACACACACACACCTCTCTCTCTCTCTCTCTCTCTCTAGTAAAGAGTGGTAACTCTCCACACACAAGGTACACAACTTCAAGCCAATGCTGCTTACGCTACCGATTCAGCTAGCACAGGTAAATAAAAGGTACATTGGAACAAACCCAGACACTTCCCCGAAAAAAAGAAGCGCCGGGCCTGTCCTATACCGATCATCTGACATGTGCACACAGCAGCAAAGACAGAAGAAATGTGCAAACACAAATTAGCTTTTATTCAAGACTGGCATAGCCTCTTTAATCTTGAACAAGCCACACATAACACACGGACAATACAGAACAAACACATGGTTGCCTCGGTGGTTTTTCAACTTGAATTAATAAACAATGAGGCCAGGAGATGTGTGTGTGTGTGTGTGTGTGTGTGTGTGTGTGTGTGTGTGTGTGTGTTGTGTGTGTGCGTGTGCGTGTGTGTGTGTGTGTGTGTATGTGTGTGTGTGTGTGTGTGTTGTGTGCGTGCGTGTGTGTGTTAGAGTGATATTTTTAAGTTAAATGAAAGACAGAAAGAAAGAACAGAGAAAAGAGGAAGAAAGAGAATGAAAGCAAGAATTGTAGAAGAAAAGAGAGGTAAAAAACAAACAAAAAAACTGAAGGAAACAAGAAAAAAAGAGATCCAAAGAAACACCACAATCACAAGGTAAAAGAAAAAAGAAAACAAACGATGAAAAGAACGAAACAAGCGTCAGGCAGCTTCACACGGAACGCCGGCCTGTCGCCTTCAAACAGGACAGACTTCATTAATTAATTGACCCCGTTTTCTCCTTCATCAAGTATGCTACTGTGACGCTTGAACGCTTGCGTGTGACGTGCGATAGATATCCCTGGGACACTGAGGTCTTGACACTCTCTACCAGAGAGCCGGCAGGGGCAGTGGCCTTTGTCACTCTTTGCCAGCAGAGCAATGGCAGTGAATACAGTGAATGATTCATGCCGACTTTGCTTACATTTCGGTCTGTGCGGAGCAGTGGCAAGTACACGTGATCAGACCTCTGTTGAAAACTTTTGTCATCATTGATAAAAAAAAAGGGCTGATCGTTGGATGTACAAAGGGTTTTTTGTTGTTGTTTTTTCTGTGTGTGTGTGTGTGTGTGTGTGTGTGTGTGTGTGTGTGTGTGTGTGTGTGTGTGTGTGTGCGTGTGTGTGTGTGTGTGTGTGTGTGTGTGTGTGTGTGTGTGTGTGTGTGTGTTTTCACCCGCTCACCTCTTCTCCAACCTTTTCAACGATAAAATACAGACGTGACAATTAATACTTAAACAAACTGTCTATGTGTGACGGGACATTAAACAAAACTGCACCTCTATCAGTTTTGAGGCAGATGACTGTGCACATCAGCAGCAGTGACTGTGTGCCTGCACAAACAACAACCATGCTGCCCCGAAGAGAACAGTACTGAACGCTCACTGTCTCTGTCTCTCTCGTAAAACAATGGCACCTTAATCTGTCACCCCTTCACACCCACCCTTTGCAATATGTGGCCCAAGACCGATGTAGTTAATCTCTCGCTCCCTCTGCTTTGAAAGCCTTTTTTTTTTCATTTAGCATGATACTGTGTCCACAAGAATATGCAATCACATTACCTCAGGATCTGACAAAAAACAACAACAAAAAAACACACCAACAACTCGGGTGTATGTTGGACAGGAATGGAGGGTGGACAGGAATGGAGGGTGGACAGGAATGGAGGGTGGACAGGAAGGGAGGGTGGACAGGAATAGAGGGTGGACAGGAATGGAGGGTGGACAGGGATGGAGGGTGTATGTTGGACATGAATGGAGGGTGGACAGGAATGGACAGGAATAGAAGGTGGACAGGAATGGAGGGTGGACAGGAATGGACAGGAATAGAAGGTGGACAGGAATGGAGGGTGGACAGGAATGGAGGGTGTATGTTGGACAGGAGTGGAGGGTGGACAGGAATGGACAGGAATGGAGGGTGGACAGAAAGGGAGGGTGGACAGGAATTACGGGTGGACAGGAATGGAGGGTGGACAGGAATGGACAGGAATAGAGGGTGGACAGGGATGCAGCGTGGACAGGGATGCAGCGTGGACAGGAATGGAGGGTGGACAGGAATGGAGGGTGGACAGGAATGGAAAGGAATGGAGGGTGGACAGAAAGGGAGGGTGGACAGGGATGGACAGGAATGGAGGGTGGACAGGAATGGAGTGTGGACAGGAATGGACAGGAATGGAGGGTGGACAGGAATGGAGGGTGGACAGGAATGGAGGGTGGACAGGAATGGAGGGTGGACAGGAATGGACAGGAATAGAGGGTGGACAGGAATGGAGGGTGGACAGGAATGGAGGGTGGACAGGAATGGAGGGTGGACAGGAATGGAGAGTGGACAGGAATGGACAGGAATGGAGGGTGGACAGGAATGGAGGGTGGACAGGAATGGACAGGAATAGAAGGTGGACAGGAATGGAGGGTGGACAGGAGTGGAAGGTGGACAGGAATGGAGGGTGGACAGGAATGGAGGGTGAACAGGAATGGACAGGAATAGAAGGTGGACAGGAATGGAGGGTGCACAGGAATGGAGGGTGGACAGGGATGGAGCGTGGACAGGAATGGAGGGTGGACAGGAATGGAAGGTGGACAGGAATGGACAGGAATAGAGGGTGGACAGGAATGGAGGGTGGACAGGGATGGAGGGTGGACAGGATTGGAGGGTGGACAGGAATGGAGGGTGTATGTTGGACATGAATGGAGGGTGGACAGGAATGGACAGGAATGGAGGGTGGACAGGAATGGACAGGAAAGGAGGGTGGACAGGTGGACAGGAATGGAGGGTGGACATGAATGGAGGGTGGACAGGAATGGACAGGAGTGGAGGGTGGACAGGAATGGAGGGTGGACATAAATGGACAGGAATAGAAGGTGGACAGGAATGGACAGGAATAGAAGGTGGACAGGAATAGAAGGTGGACAGGAATGGAGGGTGGACAGGAATGGACAGGAATAGAAGGTGGACAGGAATAGAAGGTGGACAGGAATGGAGGGTGGACAGGAATGGAGGGTGTATGTTGGACAGGAGTGGAGGGTGGACAGGAATGGAGGGTGGACAGAAAGGGAGGGTGGACAGGAATGAAGGGTGGACAGGAATGGAGGGTGGACAGGAATGGACAGGAATAGAGGGTGGACAGGAATGGAGGGTGGACAGGGATGGAGGGTGGACAGGGTTGGAGGGTGGACAGGAATGGAGGGTGTATGTTGGACATGAGTGGAGGGTGGACAGGAATGGAGGGTGGACAGGAATGGACAGGAATGGAGGGTGGACAGGAATGGAGGGTGGACAGGAATGGAGGGTGGACAGGAATGGACAGGAATAGAGGGTGGACAGGAATGGAGGGTGGACAGGAATGGAGGGTGGACAGGAATGGAGGGTGGACAGGAATGGAGGGTGGACAGGGATGGAGGGTGGACAGGAATGGAGGGTGGACAGGAATGGAGGGTGGACAGGAATGGACAGGAATGGAGGGTGGACAGGAATGGAGGGTGGACAGGGATGGAGGGTGGACAGGATTGGAGGGTGGACAGGAATGGAGGGTGTATGTTGGACATGAATGGAGGGTGGACAGGAATGGACAGGAATGGAGGGTGGACAGGAATGGACAGGAATGGAGGGTGGACAGGTGGACAGGAATGGAGGGTGGACAGGAATGGAGGGTGGACAGGAATGGACAGGAGTGGAGGGTGGACAGGAATGGAGGGTGAACATGAATGGACAGGAATAGAAGGTGGACAGGAATGGACAGGAATAGAAGGTGGACAGGAATGGAGGGTGGACAGGAATGGAGGGTGGACAGGAATGGAGGGTGGACAGGGATGGAGCGTGGACAGGAATGGAGGGTGGACAGGAATGGAGGGTGGACAGGAATGGACAGGAATAGAGGGTGGACAGGAATGGAGGGTGGACAGGGATGGAGGGTGGACAGGATTGGAGGGTGGACAGGAATGGAGGGTGTATGTTGGACATGAATGGAGGGTGGACAGGAATGGACAGGAATGGAGGGTGGACAGGAATGGACAGGAATGGAGGGTGGACAGGTGGACAGGAATGGAGGGTGGACAGGAATGGAGGGTGGACAGGAATGGACAGGAGTGGAGGGTGGACAGGAATGGAGGGTGGACATGAATGGACAGGAATAGAAGGTGGACAGGAATGGACAGGAATAGAAGGTGGACAGGAATGGAGGGTGGACAGGAATGGAGGGTGGACAGGAATGGACAGGAATAGAAGGTGGACAGGAATAGAAGGTGGACAGGAATGGAGGGTGGACAGGAATGGACAGGAATAGAAGGTGGACAGGAATGGAGGGTGGACAGGAATGGAGGGTGTATGTTGGACAGGAGTGGAGGGTGGACAGGAATGGAGGGTGGACAGAAAGGGAGGGTGGACAGGAATAGAGGGTGGACAGGAATGGAGGGTGGACAGGGATGGAGAGTGGACAGGAATGGAGGGTGTATGTTGGACAGGAATGGAGGGTGGACAGGAAGGGAGGGTGGACAGGAATGGACAGGAATGGAGGGTGGACAGGTGGACAGGAATGGAGGGTGGACAGGAATGGAGGGTGGACAGGAATGGACAGGAGTGGAGGGTGGACAGGAATGGAGGGTGGACATGAATGGACAGGAATAGAAGGTGGACAGGAATGGAGGGTGGACAGGAATGGACAGGAATAGAAGGTGGACAGGAATGGAGGGTGGACAGGAATGGAGGGTGTATGTTGGACAGGAGTGGAGGGTGGACAGGAATGGAGGGTGGACAGAAAGGGAGGGTGGACAGGAATGAAGGGTGGACAGGAATGGAGGGTGGACAGGAATGGAGGGTGGACAGGAATGGAGGGTGGACAGGAATGGACAGGAATAGAAGGTGGACAGGAATGGTGGGTGGACAGGAATGGACAGGAATAGAAGGTGGACAGGAATGGAGGGTGGACAGGAATGGAGGGTGGACAGGAATGGACAGGAATAGAAGGTGGACAGGAATGGAGGGTGAACAGGAATGGATGGTGGACAGGAATGGACAGGAATAGGTGGACAGGAATGGAGGGTGGACAGGAATGGACAGGAATAGAAGGTGGAAAGGAATGGAGGGTGGACAGGAATGGAGGGTGTATGTTGGACAGGAGTGGAGGGTGGACAGGAATGGAGGGTGGACAGAAAGGGAGGGTGGACAGGAATGAAGGGTGGACAGGAATGGAGGGTGGACAGGAATGGACAGGAATAGAGGGTGGACAGGAATGGAGGGTGGACAGGGATGGAGGGTGGACAGGATTGGAGGGTGGACAGGAATGGAGGGTGTATGTTGGACATGAATGGAGGGTGGACAGGAATGGAGGGTGGACAGGAATGGAGGGTGGACAGGAATGGAGGGTGGACAGGAATGGAGGGTGGACAGGAATGGACAGGAATAGAGGGTGGACAGGGATGGAGGGTGGACAGGATTGGAGGGTGGACAGGAATGGAGGGTGTATGTTGGACATGAATGGAGGGTGGACAGGAATGGACAGGAATGGAGGGTGGACAGGAATGGACAGGAATGGAGGGTGGACAGGTGGACAGGAATGGAGGGTGGACAGGAATGGAGGGTGGACAGGAATGGACAGGAGTGGAGGGTGGACAGGAATGGAGGGTGGACATGAATGGACAGGAATAGAAGGTGGACAGGAATGGACAGGAATAGAAGGTGGACAGGAATGGAGGGTGGACAGGAATGGAGGGTGTATGTTGGACATGAATGGAGGGTGGACAGGAATGGAGGGTGGACAGGAATGGACAGGAATGGAGGGTGGACAGGTGGACAGGAATGGAGGGTGGACAGGAATGGAGGGTGGACAGGAATGGACAGGAGTGGAGGGTGGACAGGAATGGAGGGTGGACATGAATGGACAGGAATAGAAGGTGGACAGGAATGGAGGGTGGACAGGAATGGACAGGAATAGAAGGTGGACAGGAATGGAGGGTGGACAGGAATGGAGGGTGTATGTTGGACAGGAGTGGAGGGTGGACAGGAATGGAGGGTGGACAGAAAGGGAGGGTGGACAGGAATGAAGGGTGGACAGGAATGGAGGGTGGACAGGAATGGAGGGTGGACAGGAATGGACAGGAATAGAAGGTGGACAGGAATGGTGGGTGGACAGGAATGGACATGAATAGAAGGTGGACAGGAATGGAGGGTGGACAGGAATGGAGGGTGGACAGGAATGGACAGGAATAGAAGGTGGACAGGAATGGAGGGTGTACAGGAATGGAGGGTGGACAGGAATGGACAGGAATAGAAGGTGGACAGGAATGGAGGGTGAACAGGAATGGATGGTGGACAGGAATGGACAGGAATAGGTGGACAGGAATGGAGGGTGGACAGGAATGGACAGGAATAGAAGGTGGAAAGGAATGGAGGGTGGACAGGAATGGACAGGAATAGAAGGTGGAAAGGAATGGAGGGTGGACAGGAATGGACAGGAATAGAAGGTGGACAGGAATGGAGGGTGGACAGGAATGGAGGGTGTATGTTGGACAGGAGTGGAGGGTGGACAGGAATGGACAGGAATGGAGGGTGGACAGGAATGGAGGGTGGACAGAAAGGGAGGGTGGACAGGAATGGAGGGTGGACAGGAATGGACAGGAATAGAGGGTGGACAGGAATGGAGGGTGGACAGGGATGGAACGTGGACAGGAATGGAGGGTGGACAGGAATGGAGGGTGGACAGGAATGGAGGGTGGACAGGAATGGAGGGTGGACAGGGATGGAGGGTGGACAGAAAGGGAGGGTGGACAGGGATGGACAGGAATGGAGGGTGGACAGGAATGGAGGGTGGACAGAAATGGACAGGAATAGAGGGTGGACAGGAATGGAGGGTGGACAGGAATAGAGGGTGGACAGGAATGGAGGGTGGACAGAAATGGACAGGAATAGAAGGTGGACAGGAATGGAGGGTGGACAGGGATGGAGGGTGGACAGGGATGGAGGGTGGACAGGAATGGAGGGTGGACAGGGATGGAGGGTGGACAGGGATGGAGGGTGGACAGGGATGGACAGGGATGGAGGGTGGACAGGGATGGAGGGTGGACAGGGATGGAGGGTGGACAGGGATGGAGGGTGGACAGGAATGGAGGGTGGACAGGGATGGAGGGTGGACAGGGATGGAGGGTGGACAGGGATGGACAGGGATGGAGGGTGGACAGGAATAGAGGGTGGACAGGAATGGAGGGTGGACAGGAATGGACAGGAATAGAGGGTGGACAGGAATGGACAGGAATGGAGAGTGGACAGGAATGGACAGGAATGGAGGGTGGACAGGAATGGAGGGTGGACAGAAAAGGAGGGTGGACAGAAAGGGAGGGCGTAGAGGGACGGAGGAGGGGTGGGTGGAGGGAGGAGGGGTGTGTGA
This sequence comes from Babylonia areolata, assembly GCF_041734735.1. Lineage (NCBI taxonomy): Eukaryota > Metazoa > Mollusca > Gastropoda > Neogastropoda > Buccinidae > Babylonia > Babylonia areolata. The sequence goes on along the minus strand of NC_134880.1, from coordinate 1,082,038 downwards.
CAGGACATGGAGGGATGAATGAACAGGACAAGGGTAAGAAAACTTTGGCTGACTTGCTTGCTTCACTTCTTTTTTCCCCATTACACTGGGGTCTTGATCTGAACCTGAAGAACGTGACGTGGGTGAACGTTCCAGTACAGACAAACAAACACCTATCACCCTGTCCATCTATCCCAGGGACTGGGACCGTGCATAGACTCCTCTTTGTTGATAAAGCAGTGTGGACTGGGGGAGTATTTACATGCTATGACTTTTTGTTGATAAAGCAGTGTGGACTGGGGGAGTATTTACATGCTATGACTTTTTGTTGATAAAGCAGTGTGGACTGGGGGAGTATTTACATGCTATGACTTTTTGTTGATAAAGCAGTGTGGATGTGGGGAGTATTTACATGTTATGACTTTTTTGTTGATAAAGCAGTGTGGACTGGGGGAGTATTTACATGCTATGACTTTCTGTTGATAAAGCAGTGTGGACTGGGGGAGTATTTACATGCTATGACTTTTTGTTGATAAAGCAGTGTGGACTGGGGGAGTATTTACATGCTATGACTTTCTCCTGTCTGTCAAGTGGGTGTCTGGAGTGCCTGGTTAATGGCCGTGTGTGTGTGTGTGTGTGTGTGTGTGTGTGTGTGTGTGTGTGTTAAATTGCGATGCTGTGTATTTTTGCTGCCCCGATTTGTTCTCTGGTGATTCGTACATCTGTCGGCATGCACGTAGGTTACGTGAGCTCATGCACACATCTGAGCGCAACTACTGTTGCTTATGTATCTGAGTGCCGGACGTTTTACATACACAAACAAAACAACTGTGAATATCAAAACTTCTGCATCAGTTCACTCAAAAGGAAAACAAGCTACACGCACACACACACACACAGACACAGATACAGACACAGACAGACAGACAGACAGACAGACAGACAGACAGACACACACACACACACACACACACACACACACACACACACACACACACACACACACAGAAGGAAAGAAACTGACAGACAGACAGGAATATCCTCCCAGATAATGAAATGTCACCATGACATCCTCCGGTTGATGCATTCAAGGTCAAAACCAGAGTCCAGAGTTGATGCACTCGACGAACACTTCTTCATGAAAAGAAAGAAGGAAAAAGACTGCATAACGAAACCAATTTGCATTCAACATCCGTTTTCCCCTCATTACGACATGATCCAATCTGGCTTAATTACCTTGGTTAGTCTGATGAACAAGGCGTTCGAGTTGGCGTGTGTGTGTGTGTGTGTGTGTGTGTGTGTGTGCGTGCGTGCGTGCGTGCGTGCGTGCGTGCGTGCGTGTGTGTGTGTGTGTGTGTGTGTGTGTGTGTGTGCGAGGACCTTATTTTGGCCCAGTTTGAAATGTGAATTTATGTATTTTTTTCACGTTGTGATTGTTGAGAACCAGTTAACAAAATGGGAATTAATCACATTCATTGATTGATATGGATACTTATATAGCGCTTGTTCTCGGTCGGATACCAAGGTCATTTGCACAACAGGCTGCCTACCCGGGTAGAGCCGACTGACGGCTGCCACTGGACGCTCATCATTCGTTTCCTGTGTCATTCAATCAGATTTCAGACATTCACTTTTACTTGATATTCTCTACAGTAGCTGATAATCAGTTTCCTAAAGCACGTGCAATGGGGCAGCTGGATATCAGCCCACCTCAAGCTGACCAGGCTTGTTCCTGAAATCACTGGTGCCACGGGTGTTGCTGCTACTCTGGCATCTCGCGTGCTGCTTCACCACTCTGTTGAGGAAGAATTCGTTGTTTGAAATTATGACGCGTTGAAAGGTAGCGCTAATTTTGGGGAGACGCCCGAAGTACACAAAGAAAAATGTGACCATAAATAGTATAATACACTGTAATGCAATGCAGTGCAATATATTGTCCTCGGGGTAAAAAACAACATCATAACCCTGCGACCCTCAAATCTGCAACAATCTGTGATACTAGAATCAGGAAGAATATAAGGGACAGACATGAAATAGGACAGCAAGGGAAAAAAAGAACTAACCGTTGCCAGTTTATGATTGGGTAATAACAATAACAGCAGCAACAATACCATCACCACCACCACCACTACTACTACTGCTGCTGCTGCTGCTGCTCCTACTACTTACATTTATATAGCACCTTTTAAGTACAGTACGTTCAACTGTACCATGCAATGTAAACCTCGACGTGTAAACAATGCATTTAAACACTAAAACGTCAACTTACACGTACAATTCTACACACATACCCAACCAAACACTGATAGTACATTACGTTCACACACACACACACACACACACACACACACACACACACACACACACACATATATATATATATATATCACACACACACACACACACACATACACACACATATCTCTCTCTCTCTCTCACAACACACACACACACACACACACACACACACACACACACACACACACACACTCACACACACATACACACACACATATATCACACATACACACACACACACACACACACACACACACACACACACACACACACACCTACCTCATACACACACACACACACACACACACACACACACACACACACAATTACATCACACACAACATAACACCCAACATACATCGGAAGGGCGTAAACGTGTGAACAGTTTTATACTATATCACCCAGTCATTATCATCGGAGCAAACAGAGGACCAGTGGTACGGATAGGCCTACCCACCCAGATATATCATTTCATACAATGCAGGGAGAGTATTATCCTTTCAGGGGGATAGCTCTTTCCGTGACGATGTGACCAGTTGTGGTATTGTCTCAAAACACTGTCATTTTCTTCTGAATCTCAGTTGAGCTGATAGCACAGCGGATTGCGTGCAACCCGTGAGACTTGCTTGTCGTGAAAAAATAGCATCCCTCGTTCATGCACTGGTTCATGCAAGCACATTTGTGTGTGTGTGTGTGTGTGTGTGTGTGTGTGTGTGTGTGTGTGTGTGTGTGTGTGTGTGTGTGTGTGTGTGTGTGTTCTCAATACCACCACTACCCCCTCCTCTCCCCCAGTGGGGTACACCACTCGACCTCGTGCTGGGTGCAAGTCCTTCAGTGGTGTGGTGACGTGCAGCCAGGTTCCCCGTGTCTGGGTACAAGTCCTTCAGTGGTGTGATGACGTGCAGCCAGGTTCGCCGTGTCTGGGTACAAGTCCTTCAGTGGTGTGATGACATGAGCCAGGTTCCCCGTGTCTGGGTACAAGTCCTTCAGTGGTGTGATGACGTGAGCCAGGTTCCCCGTGTCTGGGTACAAGTCCTTCAGTGGTGTGATGACGTGAGCCAGGTTCCCCGTGTCTGGGTACAAGTCCTTCAGTGGTGTGATGACGTGAGCCAGGTTCCCCGTGTCTGGGTACAAGTCCTTCAGTGGTGTGATGACGTGAGCCAGGTTCGCCGTGTCTGGGTACAAGTCCTTCACTGGTGTGGTGACGTGAACCAGGTTCCCCGTGTCTGGGTACAAGTCCTTCACTGGTGTGGTGACGTGAGCCAGGTTCCCCGTGTCTGGGTACAAGTCCTTCACTGGTGTGGTGACGTGGAGCCAGGTTCCCCGTGTCTGGGTACAAGTCCTTCAGTGGTGTGATGACGTGAGCCAGGTTCCCCGTGTCTGGGTACAAGTCCTTCACTGGTGTGGTGACGTGAGCCAGGTTCCCCGTGTCTGGGTACAAGTCCTTCAGTGGTGTGGTGACGTGAGCCAGGTTCCCCGTGTCTGGGTACAAGTCCTTCACTGGTGTGGTGACGTGCAGCCAGGTTCCCCGTGTCTGGGTACAAGTCCTTCAGTGGTGTGGTGACGTGGAGCCAGGTTCCCCGTGTCTGGGTACAAGTCCTTCACTGGTGTGGTGACGTGCAGCCAGGTTCTCCGTGTCTGGGTACAAGTCCTTCAGTGGTGTGGTGACGTGGAGCCAGGTTCCCCGTGTCTGGGTACAAGTCCTTCAGTGGTGTGATGACGTGGAGCCAGGTTCCCCGTGTCTGGGTACAAGTCCTTCAGTGGTGTGGTGACGTGAGCCAGGTTCCCCGTGTCTGGGTACAAGTCCTTCAGTGGTGTGATGACGTGGAGCCAGGTTCCCCGTGTCTGGGTACAAGTCCTTCAGTGGTGTGGTGACGTGAGCCAGGTTCCCCGTGTCTGGGTACAAGTCCTTCAGTGGTGTGATGACGTGAGCCAGGTTCCCCGTGTCTGGGTACAAGTCCTTCAGTGGTGTGATGACGTGAGCCAGGTTCCCCGTGTCTGGGTACAAGTCCTTCAGTGGTGTGATGACGTGAGCCAGGTTCGCCGTGTCTGGGTACAAGTCCTTCACTGGTGTGGTGACGTGAACCAGGTTCCCCGTGTCTGGGTACAAGTCCTTCACTGGTGTGGTGACGTGAGCCAGGTTCCCCGTGTCTGGGTACAAGTCCTTCACTGGTGTGGTGACGTGGAGCCAGGTTCCCCGTGTCTGGGTACAAGTCCTTCAGTGGTGTGATGACGTGAGCCAGGTTCCCCGTGTCTGGGTACAAGTCCTTCACTGGTGTGGTGACGTGAGCCAGGTTCCCCGTGTCTGGGTACAAGTCCTTCAGTGGTGTGGTGACGTGAGCCAGGTTCCCCGTGTCTGGGTACAAGTCCTTCACTGGTGTGGTGACGTGCAGCCAGGTTCCCCGTGTCTGGGTACAAGTCCTTCAGTGGTGTGGTGACGTGGAGCCAGGTTCCCCGTGTCTGGGTACAAGTCCTTCAGTGGTGTGGTGACGTGAGCCAGGTTCCCCGTGTCTGGGTACAAGTCCTTCAGTGGTGTGATGACGTGGAGCCAGGTTCCCCGTGTCTGGGTACAAGTCCTTCAGTGGTGTGGTGACGTGAGCCAGGTTCCCCGTGTCTGGGTACAAGTCCTTCAGTGGTGTGATGACGTGAGCCAGGTTCCCCGTGTCTGGGTACAAGTCCTTCAGTGGTGTGATGACGTGAGCCAGGTTCCCCGTGTCTGGGTACAAGTCCTTCAGTGGTGTGATGACGTGAGCCAGGTTCCCCGTGTCTGGGTACAAGTCCTTCAGTGGTGTGATGACGTGAGCCAGGTTCGCCGTGTCTGGGTACAAGTCCTTCACTGGTGTGGTGACGTGAACCAGGTTCCCCGTGTCTGGGTACAAGTCCTTCACTGGTGTGGTGACGTGAGCCAGGTTCCCCGTGTCTGGGTACAAGTCCTTCACTGGTGTGGTGACGTGGAGCCAGGTTCCCCGTGTCTGGGTACAAGTCCTTCAGTGGTGTGATGACGTGAGCCAGGTTCCCCGTGTCTGGGTACAAGTCCTTCACTGGTGTGGTGACGTGAGCCAGGTTCCCCGTGTCTGGGTACAAGTCCTTCAGTGGTGTGGTGACGTGAGCCAGGTTCCCCGTGTCTGGGTACAAGTCCTTCACTGGTGTGGTGACGTGCAGCCAGGTTCCCCGTGTCTGGGTACAAGTCCTTCAGTGGTGTGGTGACGTGGAGCCAGGTTCCCCGTGTCTGGGTACAAGTCCTTCACTGGTGTGGTGACGTGCAGCCAGGTTCCCCGTGTCTGGGTACAAGTCCTTCAGTGGTGTGGTGACGTGGAGCCAGGTTCCCCGTGTCTGGGTACAAGTCCTTCAGTGGTGTGATGACGTGGAGCCAGGTTCCCCGTGTCTGGGTACAAGTCCTTCAGTGGTGTGGTGACGTGAGCCAGGTTCCCCGTGTCTGGGTACAAGTCCTTCAGTGGTGTGATGACGTGGAGCCAGGTTCCCCGTGTCTGGGTACAAGTCCTTCACTGGTGTGGTGACGTGAGCCAGGTTCCCCGTGTCTGGGTACTTCAGTGGTGTGGTGACGTGGAGCCAGGTTCCCCGTGTCTGGGTACAAGTCCTTCAGTGGTGTGGTGACGTGGAGCCAGGTTCCCCGTGTCTGGGTACAAGTCCTTCAGTGGTGTGGTGACGTGGAGCCAGGTTCCCCGTGTCTGGGTACAAGTCCTTCAGTGGTGTGGTGACGTGGAGCCAGGTTCCCCGTGTCTGGGTACAAGTCCTTCAGTGGTGTGGTGACGTGGAGCCAGGTTCCCCGTGTCTGGGTACAAGTCCTTCAGTGGTGTGATGACGTGGAGCCAGGTTCCCCGTGTCTGGGTACAAGTCCTTCAGTGGTGTGATGACGTGGAGCCAGGTTCCCCGTGTCGCGGGGTGCCTTTCAATGCAGGTAAAAGAACACCCGATAGACAGCTACAGGAAGGGTTGGGGGCGATTGGTGGAGAGGGGTGCGGAGAGGGGGGGGGGCTGGGCGGTTGGGGGGAAGTGGAGGGGGGGGGGGTCTGTTCTTGTCAGCCGTTTGCAAAACTATCAGAAAAGGATGTGAAAACATACATGCTACCTATTACTAACTAAACT
>NC_134880.1:1065654-1068154 GCF_041734735.1 Babylonia areolata | reverse complement strand
AATCTACTCCTTTCGGGTTAATGTGGAGTTAACCTGTTAGTTCCACAGAATGACAGCTGGAGTCGATATACTACCCAGAATAACTAACACTGGAGCGTGTTTGTGGCCGCCCCCCCCCCCAAAAAAAAAGAAGAAAAAAAAAGTCCACCCAGTTTGGGCTTTTTATTTTGGTTTGTTTTGTTGTTGTTATTGTTATTTTTATTTCAGCAATACATTCCGCAGTCCGATTGATTTTACATTTTCTTACATCTCCATGCTGGAGTCATTTCAGGTCTATCCAAGAGAAAAATATTCCATAGAGTTAATTTGAGGGTGGGGTTATTTATTCTGGGGCATGACACCGCCATGGAGTGAAGCAGGAGGAGAGAAGTTGTGAGGGGAGTTTTCAGAAGGGGGCTGGGATCATCGTCCGATGAAATGGAGACTGATTACAATTATCCACACTTTGCAAAATCTGCAGATATGATGGAATTCTCCGCTGGGGGGTAGGGGGTGGGGGTTAGGAGGGGGAGGCGGTGGTGGAGTTTGGGGGTGGGAGGGGGGGAGACTTCATGTCAAGGTCTTCGAGAGTCGACGGAACGGCTGTACGGGTCCAGTGTGATACAATGGTCTCTGCTCTGCTGGAGAACAGGGTTGCAGAGCTTCATTATATTTCGTTCGATATTGGTTCTGCATTTCAGTACGTTTTATTTTTTAGTTGTGGTGAGGAGAGCGGTTAATAATGCGCACGCGCGCGCGCGTGTGTGTGTATGAGAGAGAGAGAGAGAGTGTGTGTGTGTGTTTGAAACATTAGGTGTGTCCTTGTGTGTGTGTGTGTGTGTGTGTGAAAGGGGTGAAGGAATAACTAAGGGCCACGAAAGATGAACACGCCTGTATCCCCACAATTATGGCAACCTCCTCGCGTCACCATAGAAGATCAAAGACACCGACCCCAACGGGATGCCAGACAGGGTAATGACCCCCCCCCCCCCCCCTCTCCCTCGTCACCTTTGCAGACGATAGGGAACAGGGTTCAAGCTCAAGCGTCCTGCGTGTGCCCGTGCGCCACGACTGTGCGCGTCTTTGAAAGACGACCGCCTGTGTTGTGTGGGTTTGTCACACATGCAGTCTTCCCACGCCCCCTCCCTCCCTCACCCCCGCCCCCTCTCCCCCCTGTCCTTTGAGGGCCGGCAACCTCCTATGGTATCGGCAGATCAAATGCAGCAATACAGCGTATTACAGTGAGACACAAGACGGGACAGTAATGACTGATGACGATGGACAACAAAAAACAAATCAGCACTGAACTCTCACAAGGTCTCCTGCACATGGTATCTCACTCACACTGGACCTAAACCACACCATACATATCACTTTGATATGTAATTAGACAGACCTTTGGGTAGAAAGCAGGAGAAGGGGGTGGTGGTGGAGGAAGGGAGGAATGGTAACACTGAAGAAGTTTGGGGAGGGGGGAAGGGTTGGAGGGCAAATGGCAAACGAGGTGGGCATGAGGAGAAAGAAGGAAGGAGTTTGAGGGCAGAGGAGGAGTGGTGGACTGAGGTCGCGGGGATTGAACATAACATGACCATCACGTGAAAGGTGGACTGACCAGTTATATAAACATAAAATTATATCCTTGAAGTCAGTACTCATGTTACCCATATCGTAGTTTTCCTGACTGATGCCCTGTCCGTCCTGCAGGCCTTACAGTCCAACAAAAACACTGACCTGAATGACCTGTCCTCCACTCCTGACTCTCTCTGCAGGAGCCAGGCTGTCGTCCTACAATGGACTCCCTCTCACTGCACTGTGCTGGGCAGTGACACTGCTGACTCCCTCTGCAGGAGCCAGGCTGTCGTCCTACAATGGACTCCCTCTCACTGCACTGTGCTGGGCAGTGACACTGCTGACTCTCTCTGCAGGAGCCAGGCTGTCGTCCTACAATGGACTCCCTCTCACTGCACTGTGCTGGGCAGTGACACTGCTGACTCCCTCTGCAGGAGCCAGGCTGTCGTCCTACAATGGACTCCCTCTCACTGCACTGTGCTGGGCAGTGACACTGCTGACTCCCTCACGAAGGAAGGCACTACACAAGACCGGGTTGATAAGTCCAGAAATAAAGAACCTCTCCTGCCCTCTCCATGAGGTGCCCAGGAAGAGGTACTGGCCCGACCCATTCCAGTGACCCAGAAGCTCTACGGCTGTGTGGAGGACCTGCAGTGTACAGCTGCCTTCACCGCGGAGACTGGGGTGCCCATCTGATGGTCTAAAAGATGATACAATTTTGCACTGATGGATTTTTAAAAACGTTTTCACAACTTCTGTGCCTGGGGTGAGTTTTGGTCAAGGATACAGACTGCAGGCAAATGGAATGGAGGTACAACTCGAGGTATGTAATGATCGTGTCTGCTCCTTCCTCTGTTTAAATTAAGAAGTCTTCATCTATTGTGTTCGCTGGCTGCAACTCCAACGAGTGGGCTTTTGCGTGCATGACCGTTCTTACCCCGCCATTTAGGTA
>NC_134880.1:1058154-1060654 GCF_041734735.1 Babylonia areolata | reverse complement strand
CAGGAACAAGACGTCACCTATTTGTGCACCCTCCTTGTCAACACAGAGCGTGTGTATTGTGTTGTGTGCACGTTGTCTGGGCGTGTTTTACAGGCGTGTTTCATCATCTGTTGCTGCTGTCATCCTAGCCTGCGCCCCTGCTGCCGTCGTCGTCGTCGTTGTCTTCACTTCGTCGTCGCTGTCGTCGTTGTCTATGGTTGTTGTCGTCGTTGCTTTCTCTTCATCATCATCGGCGTCTTCGCTGCATCTTCGTCCTTGTTGTCTTCACTTCAGTCTTCATTGACGTCGTCAACTATTCTACCATCGTTGATGTCAACACCATGGCTGACTTTATTTCGTGATTTGTGTGTGTGTGTGCAAGGGCGTGCGTGTGTGTATCAATAGTTTATATATATATATATATATATATATATATTATATATATATATATATATATATATATATATATGTAAGTGTATTTTCTTTGCTTTCATTACAATTGGCTGTTTGAGTATAAAAACATTTGTTTCTTTTATCTGTGGCTTCATATTATCTTGTTTTTGTTAGTGTCATTGTGTGGGAGTGTCATCAGTTAGGAGGGGTTTGGGAAAGGGAAATAAGTTTCGGCTTAGCGACCGTGACAGGTAGGATAGAGGGGTGGGGAGGGAGGGGGGAGGAGAGACAGAGATATGGAGAGGGAGGGTAGGATAGAGGGATGTGGGGGGGTGAGGGGGGGAGGAGAGAGAGATATGGAGAGGGAGGGTAGGATAGAGGGGGGGGGAGGGTGGAGGAGAGACAGAGATATGGAGAGGGGTGTAGGATACAGGGGTGGGGGGAGGGGGGGAGAGACAGAGATATGGAGAGGGAGGGTAGGATACAGGGGTGGGGGGGGAGGGGGGAGGAGAGACAGAGATATGGAAAGGGAGGGTAGGATACAGGGGTGGGGGGGAGGGGGGAGGAGAGACAGAGATATGGAAAGGGGAGGGTAGGATACTGGGTGGGGGGAGGGGGGAGGAGAGACAGAGATATGGAAAGGGAGGGTAGGATACAGGGGTGGGGGGAGGGGGGAGGAGAGACAGAGATATGGAAAGGGAGGGTAGGATACTGGGGTGGGGGGGGAGGGGGGGAGGAGAGACAGAGATATGGAGAGGGGTGTAGGATACAGGGGTGGGGGGAGGGGGGAGGAGAGACAGAGATATGGAAAGGGAGGGTAGGATACAGGGGTGGGGGGGAGGGGGGGAGGAGAGACAGAGATATGGAAAGGGAGGGTAGGATACTGGGGTGGGGGGGAGGGGGGAGGAGAGACAGAGATATGGAAAGGGAGGGTAGGATACTGGGGTGGGGGGGAGGGGGGGGAGAGACAGAGATATGGAGAGGGGTGTAGGATACAGGGGTGGGGGGAGGGGGGAGGAGAGACAGAGATATGGAGAGGGAGGGTAGGATACTGGGGTGGGGGGGAGGGGGGAGGAGAGACAGAGATATGGAGAGGGGGTGTAGGATACAGGGGTGGGGGGGAGGGGGGAGGAGAGACAGAGATATGGAGAGGGAGGGTAGGATACAGGGGTGGGGGGGAGGGGGGAGGAGAGACAGAGATATGGAGAGGGAGGGTAGGATAGAGGGGTGGGGGGAGGGGGGAGGGGAGACAGAGATATGGAGAGGGGTGTAGGATACAGGGGTGGGGGGGAGGGGAGACAGAGATATGGAGAGGGAGGGTAGGATAGAGGGGTGGGGGGGGAGGAGAGACAGAGATATGGAGAGGGAGGTAGGATAGAGGGGTGGGGGGGAGGGGAGACAGAGATAAGGAGAGGGAGGGTAGGATAGAGGGGGGGGGGGGGGGAGGAGAGACAGAGATATGGAGGAGGGAGGGTAGGATAGAGGGGGGGGGGAGGAGAGACAGAGATATGGAGAGGGAGGGTAGGATAGAGGGGTGGGGGGGGGGAGAGACAGAGATATGGAGAGGGGGGTAGGATACAGCGGTGGGGGGAGGGGGGGAGGAGAGACAGAGATATGGAGAGGGAGGGTAGGATACAGCGGTGGGGGGGGGGGGGGGGAGGAGAGACAGGGAAACAGACAGAGAGCGAGAGTGACACTGGAAACAAAGCAGACAAATAGACAAAGGCACATGGGGACGCTTCGTTAGAGTGTGAGACAAGGGTGCAAGATAAATTAAATAAGAGCGCGTGTGTACGGAGAGAGAGAGAGAGAGAGAGAGAGAGAGAGAGAGAGAGAGAGAGAGAGAGAGGTAGAAAGAGACAGACAGAAAAACAGAGACACAGAGAAATAAAGTGACAGAGAGAGACAGAGACAGAGAGACAGAAAATGTACAGAGTACATTCACACAAATCTTCTGTGCCAAATAGGCTGTTCGTCCAATAACCGTCGTCTAACATGATTGGAGACCCAGACAAAACACAGTCCAGATACTCTTTCCATCCCTTATCTGTTTTTGTCCTCTTGGTCATCCAGTGGAAATGGCCACTTCTGTGCGTTCCGCGTCCACCGTGTGTGTGTGTGTGTGTGT
>NC_134880.1:1045654-1053154 GCF_041734735.1 Babylonia areolata | reverse complement strand
AACACCAAGACCTACTCACAAGTAAACGTTGGGTGTGGGGGGGTTGTGGGTTAGGTAATAGAATGATGCACAACATCAGCATCGTTATCAAAACAGACATCGGCACTGATCAAACATAAAATGACAAACAGAGACAGACAGACAGACAGACGGATGAACAGGTAATCTATATATTAAATAGACAGATATATAGATAGATTAGATAGGTACGGGTAGATGGATGGATAGATAAATGGATAAATTTTAGAAACAAACAGTCAAGACATACAAACAGAAAACAAACAAAAGAACCCCCAACCCCCCGAAAGAAAAAGAAAAAAAACCAAAAACAAAACAAACAACAGACAGGCATATGAATGAATGAATAGATAAATAAATAATAAATAAATAAATACAGATTAAACCAGACGGAGAGGGAGAGAGTGCTGAAAGTCACTTGCCTCGTGATCAAGATTTCTCCCTCCTTTATTATTATTATTTTTCTTTCTTTTTTCTTTTCTGCAGCGCCTACACCCACACACCTTAGGTTGTCGGCGGCTGAAGGCAGCAAGAGAAGGGCACGTTGATGCTGGGCAGTACGGTATGCATGGTGTGAGAACCACAGGGACCAGACGTGTGACGACAGCTGGGGACATCGTCTGCCTTCCATTTCTGACGACAGCTGGGGACATCGTCTGCCTTCCATTTCTGACGACAGCTGGGGACATCGTCTGCCTTCCATTTCTGACGACAGCTGGGGACATCGTCTGCCTTCCAGTCCTGACGACAGTTGGGGACATCGTCTGCCTTCCATTCCTGACGACAGCTGGGGACATCGTCTGCCTTCCATTTCTGACGACAGCTGGGGACATCGTCTGCCTTCCATTTCTGACGACAGTTGGGGACATCGTCTGCCTTCCATTTCTGACGACAGTTGGAGACATCGTCTGCCTTCCATTTCTGACGACAGTTGGGGACATCGTCTGCCTTCCATTTCTGACGACAGTTGGGGACATCGTCTGCCTTCCATTTCTGACGACAGCTGGGGACATCGTCTGCCTTCCATTTCTGACGACAGTTGGGGACATCGTCTGCATTCCAGTCTGACGACAGTTGGGGACATCGTCTGCCTTCCATTTCTGACGACAGCTGGGGACATCGTCTGCCTTCCATTTCTGACGACAGTTGGGGACATCGTCTGCTTCCATTTCTGACGACAGTTGGGGACATCGTCTGCCTTCCATTTCTGACGACAGCTGGGGACATCGTCTGCCTTCCATTTCTGACGACAGCTGGGGACATCGTCTGCCTTCCATTTCTGACGACAGCTGGGGACATCGTCTGCCTTCCAGTCCATTCTGAGCGAGGACAGCGTCAGTTCCGGCAGCTCCCCACTCAGAATGCTTTTCTCTTTCGTTTACTTTCGAGTCGTCGAGAATCCTTGAACATGCTGAACGTTAAGGAGGTAAAATATAAATCTATGTATGTTGTTGTTGTTTATTTGTTTTGTTTTTTCAAAAGAGGCGAAAAAAAGAGGATTGTATTTTACGTGCTGCTGTCAAGCACGTCTGGTCAGAAGCCAGTAAAGGAAAACTACGAGCTTGGGAGATGGAGGAGGGGGAAGGGTGGAAGGGAACAGACACAAACAGACAGACAGACATAGAGAGAGGGAGCTAGAGAGATGGGAAGAGAGACAGAGAGAGACAGAGACAGACAGACAGTCTGATCCTTTCTCTTCTTTCTTCCTTCAAACGGCGTGATCTCTAAGACTTGTCAAGTGAATCAGAAAGTGGAGGGGCTCTGCGAGTCGCTTGGTGGCATTTTACATTGTGAGAAAGCGAAACAAAGAAACAGCACGCTGAGATATTATATCATAATTATAATATCATATTAATTCATATTATGTTATATTAAAAGCATTGCTGTAATGAACCTTTGATGTAGATGTTACTGTATCAGCAATACAAATCATAGGTAAACTTTCAGAAAGGCTTAAGAGACAGACAGACAGACAGACAGAGAGAGGGAGACACGCACACAGAGACAGATAAGAGGGGAGAGGGTCGCCAGGAAAAAAGAAGAGGAAGACACGGCAAAGAGAGAGAAAGAGAGAGAGAAAGAAGCAGACAAGAAGAGAGAGAGCAAGGGAAAAAAAGATAGAGACAGAAGAAGGAAGAGGAATGGATGTGTGCAGGAGACGGCGTCTTTTGGATATTGGTTTTCCTCAATCCCGTTCTGCATGGTGGTGATAACCCACACCACACATTGTTTTCTGTTGGTGTTCTTGTTTTGTTGATAAAGTAGCCATTTGTCAACAAACACCACACCTTATTCACCTGCATCTATCACACACACACACACACACACACACACACACACACACACACACACACACACACACACACACACACACACACACACACAAATTATATATATATATATATATATATATATATATATATATATATATATATATATCCTTTTTAATTTTTCGGATCCTCAAATGTGACCAAATAAATTATTTTCTAGGTATACCGTCAGTTACATTCCCTTTGTTACCTTTTTTCACGATATACATTGTTTATTTATTCATTTATCTATTAATGGACTTAGAGACAGAGTGTCAAGACCAGGGTTATCTCCCGTCGCCTTCTGTGCTTGAGGGAATAGCTCTGGTGTTGAATGAACGTCTGCGTGTGAGTTACAGTGTTTTCGTGATTGACAGTCTTTCTACTGATGGAACGCCGGTCATTTTGGTGTATTTTCTGTCGCTTTTTGACCACGGACAAGGGACTTATGGTTCGATTTGTCAACCTCACTTTCTTCTTTTTCTTCATCCATTACGCTGAGCTGCTCGGCTGTCGGCCATTGAACAAACAACCTGAACGTGCGGAAGAAACTGCAGAGCAGAGCTGTCCACTGTCGTCACCAACCACTCCAGTCTTTTGCAGTAGAACTGAATTATTGTCGCTTCAGTGTACGCAGTCTAACATTACTCTGTCCGTGTGTGACAAACTTTGTCATCTTGGTATTCACAGTCCGGTTCCATGCTCAGATCTGCAGTCAGATCAGTGGGCTTCGGAGATTTCAAGACAGTAGGCCCATCCCAGTGCTTGTGCCAACAAGACATCAAGTCCTCCGCTCCCCCTGTCCAGTCGATGACCGATCGCCGATCAAACTTCTTCCCTCTGTGAACTTCAACAACCTGATCTTCATTCCCCTCCACCCCCACTCGTCCAACAAGTGTAAGCTCTCTGGTCTTAAAATTGCATCTTTCAACGCACAGTCTGTTGGTCCCAACTGCAGAGAGAAAAGAACCACTATTTCTTCTTTTATTGTTGACAACAACATTGATTTACTGTTTATTGTGGAGACGTGGCTCAAGCCCCGTGGAGATGAAGCAGTATGTGCTGATCTTGCCCCCAGTGGTTATGCCATCAAGTCACTCCCTCGTGCCTCTGGTCGTGGCAGCGGTATTGCTGTCATTTACAGAGACTCTCACTCCGCACCTTACCTTCACCTTCACCCACTCATCCTCTGAATTGCTTCAAGTGTCCCTCACTTCCCAGCATAGCGTGCTGCACTTCATGTGTGTGTATCACCCCTGGCCCACCTCTGTTAATGAGTTAACGGAGACCATGTTCTTTGAAAATATTTCCTTTGGACTACTGTAACTGTCTTCATGGAAATCTGTGTCTTTTTGGGTATTTTAACTTTCATGTTGACAGTTCCACTGATCGTAGTGCTGTAAAATTATTGGAACTTCTAAATATGTACAACCTTTCTCAGACTGTATGTGGACCTACCCACAAGCATGGTCATACTCTTGATTTGGTGATTGAGAGGCCCAGTGATGGAGTTATCGATCGTCTGATGTGAATCATGAATTAGAGTCTGACCATTTGTGTGTAGTTAGTGTCCTCGACATAGACATCCCCTCCTCTGTGACAGTGTATCGCAGTGTGCGCAACATTCATGCTATAGACAGAGCAGCTTTTCGTGACGACCTGAAATCAGGACTTGAGTGCTTTTTGGACAGTTCAGCTGACCAGTACAACACTGCCCTTCAGGCAGCACTGGACAAGCACGCCCCTGCATCTCGTTGCAGGGTGTCGTCCAGGAAGGTGTCGTGTCCATGGTTTGGGGTTCTTGGTGAGGAACTGGCGGCAGCGAAGAGAGAGAGGCGACATGCGGAAGCACAGTGGAAGGTATCTGGTTTAACTGTCTACAAACAAATCTACCAGAAAGCCAATAACTTTGTACCTTTCTTGTGCACAAAGCCAAGACTATGTTTTTCAACACCAAGATCTCCGAAGCTAAATCAAGCAAAGAGCTATATTGCATTCCAAATAAGCTTTGTGGCAGAACAAAATCTTCTTTGCTCCCTTCTATCTATCCATTTTCATTACCGCCCAGTGTCTTCTCAGATTTTTTCTGCTAAAAAATTGTTAACCCCAGGAAAGAACTGGATTCACAGTCACTTGTGTCACATCCCTTGGGAAAAGAATTTCAAGGTGTTCCTTTTATTGCTTTCACACCTGTTTCAGAGACAGATGTACGTAGTGTGTTGAAAAAGTCTGCTCCAAAAACATGTGGCCTGGACCCCCTTCCCACACCACTACTGTATGAGTGTTTGGATGTTGTTTTGCCTGCACTTACAAACATTATGAATGATTCTTTAATTTCTGGTGTCTTCCCTGATGTATACAAAACAGCACTTGTTATGCCCCTGCTAAAGAAAGCCACTCTGGATCACAATGACCTCAAAAGTTTTCGCCCTGTATCCAACCTTGCTTTTGTGTCCAAAATTATTGAAATAAATTGTTTATCTCCTAACTTTCAGACCATTTAGCATTAAACAACCTGTTCTTTTCAGTCAGCATATAGATCTGCCCATAGCACTGAAACTGCTTTGTTGAAAGTAGTCAATGACCTGTTACTGTCTGTTGATGAATGTAAACTGTCTGTGTTAACTTTGCTCGATCTGTCGGCTGTGTTTGACACAATAGACCACAGTATACTCTTTTCCAGACGTGACCAGATTGACTCTGTCAGTAACTTAAGTCTGACCCAAACCCGATCTCCTATGGTGTGCCACAAGGCTTTATCCTGGGCACCGTTCTGTTCGTTTTGTACACTGCTCTTTCTGATGTCATTTCTGGCCATTCTGTTCTTCACCACTCTTTTGCTGATGATACTCAGCTACACAAGTCTGCAGATCCAAACCAAGTACACAGTCTGATTCTGTCAATGCAGGATTGTATTCTCGATGTTAAATCCTGGATGGCATTCAATAAACTAAAGCTGAATGATGACAAAACAAGCTATGATTATTTCCTCTGCACGAATGTCCACATCTACTTCTTTTCCTGTCTCTATTGTGGTTGGTGATGCCACAGTTCAGTTTTCTAAATCAGCAAGGAACCTTGGAGTCATTCTTGACTCAAACCTCAGCATGCATGCTCGGGTAGTAAATCTGATACGCATAGTCAATTGTGAACTTCGTCGCATCAACTCTATCCGTCAGTACCTTTTTGTTGAAACTACTAAACTCTCATTTCTGCTTTTGTGCTGTACGAATCGACAACTGCAATTCTCTTCTATTAGGCTGTCCACATAATATTCTTCAGCGAATTCAAAAACTTCAAAATAATTTTGCCTGTCTGACACTCAGAGTCCCACGTACTGATCACATTTCTCCTCACCTCCGAACTCTACATTGGCTCCCCATTGAAGCGAGAATTAAATACAAAGTTGCGTATCTCTACTATTCTGCTTTCCACTCCGCAGGATCTACATATCTTTCTGACCTTATCAGTGTTTACACTTCCGCAAGGAATCTCCACTCTTCCTCTGTCTGTTTCCCTTTGAAACTTCCTCGTGTCAATACAAGAACCAATGGTGAACGTTCCTTCTTCTTTGCTGCTCCTCATATCTGGAACAACCTTCCTCATCATATCCTATTCTATCTGATTCTATTTCTGCTTTTCGCTCATCACTAAAAACTCATCTTTTTAAAACCTATTTATAAGCACTCATGCCTTCCTTGTTCTCCAACACCACCCATGTCAGCTCACTTTGGATGTATGTAGAGTGAGAAAGGGAGAGTGTGTGTGTGTTTGGCGGAAAGGGGGTGGGGGAGAAAGAGTGGTCATGAATGTTTTATGTAACTTGTAATATTTTTCTTTCATGCAAAGCGCCCCCAGCTCTTATAAAAAAAAAGGGCGCTTTATAAATGTACATTATTATTATTATTAGGACAAGACAAGATAAAATCTTTATCATCGCGGGTAATAGATAAGCATGTAACATGTTTGTTTTTTTTTGTTTTTTTTTGTTTTTTACATCTAGCCCTCGCCCTAAAGAGGGAATAAAGCGAAAATAAGCAAAAAGAACAAAAATCAAATCACAATCAAAATACAACAGTATTTTCCCATTATTCCACCATTCACTGCCATTCCAACCAAAGAGAGAGAGAGAGAGTGTGTGTGTGCGCGCGTGTGTATGTGAGCACGCGCGCTCGTACGTACACGTGTATTAACGTACACGTGAATTGATAAATCGTGACAAGATAAATATCTTATCATAACCCCTCACCCCCACCCTTACCTCTCTGCCTTACCCATTCATTTCTTGGGCCTTGGAAACGTGGAGACCCGAACAGCCACGATAACAACTGGGCGATATGATGGCAGTAAAACAGGAGGGTGCCCAGGAAATAAGTTCGATAGCAATTGTGATGTGACATGATATGATACGATACATCCTCGTGTACCATACATCTCCCTGTGCCAGCACGGGCCGTCAGAATCATGGACGTGAGGGGCAGCCATGTATTGTGCACTAAAGATGACAATCATCATCATTCTTTGAGAGCCGCCGATGATTACCATTCGTATCGGGGTTTCAGACTGCAATGAAGTGACACAGATATTTCCAGCCGAGGAAATAAAAGTCGGGATTTATTTCTGCCTGATATATAATGGCTGGAAGTGGGGGGGTGGGGGGGTGGGGGGGGGGGGAACAGGATGCATTCCCGACACACACCATGTTTCTGTCCGTGTGTACCAGGTTCCAAATATCAGCAGGCAAGGACGCCGGCACCATGCGCTAATCTTTCCGATTCGGTATACAGAGGTGATGAGGTATACAGAAGTGATGAGGTATACAGAGGTGATGAGGTATACAGAAGTGATTAGGTATACAGAGGTGATGAGGTATACAGAGGTGATGAGGTATACAGAAGTGATGAGGTATACAGAAGTGATGAAACGCGGTACAGCATTACGAAACTGCCTGTCTTCAATAAAACAAACAAACCGAACGTATTTCTGATGCATCAAACATGACAAAAATTATATAAGCTTTTACCTAAATTTCAAAAGTATCAAAAATAATGCTGTTGTCAATATTTCATGAGACAGAATTAAGACATTTAAGATTTTAACTCATCAGACGAGTAGAAACTTTTTTTAAAAAGTGTTGGCCATAACACTCATGTCATTATAAGAGACGATGCAT
>NC_134880.1:1035654-1040654 GCF_041734735.1 Babylonia areolata | reverse complement strand
GTATTCAGTTTTTGTCTGTTTCCAGAATTGTACATATCTATTTCTTAGTTGTTGGCGTAATGTAAATTTAAGCCTGCTGTTACTAAATGTCGACTGATTGTTCCAAACATGACCTAATCCTACATTGTGAAGAATATTCTTTACAAATTGTATCCATGGATTTTCAATTGTGTCTGGTTGGTTCATCATCGACATATAGACCTTTTTGATATGGCTATCATTATGTGCATCCAGAATATGAGTCCAGTGGTCAAGAACTCTGCAAGCAATATGAATTCCAACTGGAAATCTGCCCAGTTCGGCTAGAGTTGGCAGATTCATTGCTTTAGAATGTACCCCTAGAAGCAGTTTGCAAAATTTTATATGCATTTGTTCATGTGAATGTTTCGAAGAAATACAATTTCTAAAGAAATCTGTCATTCCTGTATTGAATGAATTGGTAGTTTTTGTTTCAGCCCATGGGAACCAAATATCGGATCCATATGATAATATAGGTAAAACAAGTGAATCAAAAAGCTGCAGCACAATATCCAAACGAATATCTTGCTTTTTAACGATTCGTCGGAGGGAGTGTGCTGCTTTTAATGCCTGTTTGGCTAGATGCTCTTGGGCAAATGAGAACGTTCCAGTTTTGTGAAATAATATACCCAAGTACTTGTATTGATCAGTTGTCTGGATTATATCATTGCCTATTGTGAAAATAACAGGCACTTTGGGATCGGTGTGTGTGAAAACTATTACTTTAGTTTTATCTATGTTAATTTTTAGATCCCAGTTTTCACAATACAGATTGAGTTTATCTAGTTTCCTTTGTAATCCTATCTTTGTCGTGGACAAAATTACTAGGTCATCAGCATATAGTAAACATGAAACACTATCACTTTTGTCAAGGTCTATGGATGGTGAGTCAGTAACGCCCAGACATTTCGGGAGATCATTAATAAATATATTAAATAAAGTGGGACTGAGTGTGTTCCCTTGTAGTACCCCCTTCAATATGGGTATTTCAGAAGAAAATCCCGTATCAGTTCTTGTGCAAACTGTGGCATTTTCATACATGCTTTGAATAACTCTAAAGCAATTTCCATTTATACCGATTTGATACATTTTTAGCATTAGAGCGTGATGCCAGACCCTGTCAAATGCTTTCTGAAAATCAACAAAACAGCAATAAAGGCGATTCATTCTTTTTCTTAAAGTATCGTCAATTATCTTTTTAAGTATGAATATGTGGTCCGAGGTCTTGTGTGATTTTCGAAAGCCTGCTTGCTCTTTTGATAGTAAATTATTGTCTTCGAGGTAGTTTGTTATTCGATTGTTTAATATTTGACAAAAAAGATTACTGAGTGAGTTGTTTAGAGTTATTCCTCGATAATTGGTTGGGTTTAATTGGTCTCCCGATTTGTAAATTGGTATGCTAATTCCTTTTTTCCACATATCTGGGAACGTGCCTGAGTTAAGGACAGACTGAAATAACAGTTTTAGTATTTCTGTTGTTTCCGGTAGGCTAGCCTTTATGATTTCGTTTGTAATCCCGTCTTTTCCAGGCGTTTTTTTGTTGTGTAAGTTTCTGGATGCGTTGATTATCTCTTTTGTGGAAATTGGAAAATCAAGATACGAAGGTGTTATATTCGAGTTTATGTTTCTTAGTTCTGTATTTATTTTTGCTTTTGTGCTTTGGTCAACTTTACTTTGTGTCCCAATGATGTCCTCCAGATGTTTCATCCATTTTGTGTTACTCATCGGTTTGTAACTATTACCTATGGGAGTTTCTGCATCGTTGAGAGATTTTAGAGTCTTCCATACACTGTTTGGATCTTTTAAGATAGCTTCGTTCAGGTTTTGAACTAACCTGTTTTTATACAATTTTTTCTTCTGTTTTACACATTTGTTGTATGATTTTAACATGTAAAAATACTTATCGCGTATCGTTCTGTTCCGTGGGTTTCTGTTTAATGCATTTCTTAAAGATTTCAGTTCTCGTCTTTGGATGTAACAAGCCTGATCAAACCATTTCTTAGACTGCTTTGTGTTACGTTTTTTACGGAATTCTTTATGATGAACAGCTAACTTAGATGCTTCTGTCAACGCATCTGTGAACTTTTCAACTATAGTATTTACCCTTTTATTTGTGGATGAAATGTTTAAATCACTTTTGATTTCTTGTAACAATTTGTTGATTTGTCCTGTCTTTAGTGCATGACCAAGAGCGCTGGCAGAATTTTCATTCCAGAAAAATTTAGTATAACTTCCATTTTGGTTGTTGCATTCCTTATTACTGTGAGTGTAAGGCGATTTTTTTCTTTTCTGCTTCCTTACTGACAAGTACATTGACAATCGTAGCGGACAATGATCGGAAAACGGACTGATACCTTCTACATTCATTTCAGATATGTCTTTTGTGAGTCGTTCTGAACATATGAAATAGTCTACAACGCTGCTACCTTGTTGTATGTGGCATGTATATTTTCCTTCTAAATCACCCAGGGTCCTTCCGTTTCGAATAAGCAGATCATTGCTTATGCAGATATCGATTAGTTTGCGACCAAGTTTGTGAACAGTTTGGTCCATCGAGCATCTGTCGTTTACTCTATCAGTATAACCAGGGTAAGACGACAGGTAGGTATTATCACCGCTGTCTGTGTTAATATAATCAGTAACCATTCCTGTCCTTGCATTGAAATCGCCACATAAGATAATATTGCCTTTTGTAGAAAAATATTCTATGTCGCTTTCCAACCTATCCCATATCTGGGGTGAATGTAGTTTACCGAAAGATGATGATACTGGTGGTATATAGCAACAGCCGATATACGTGTCGTTTTCCTTTTCAGCTGCGTTTGGTATATGGATCCATACAAGATCGCAGTTGCTTTGCGGTAAAAATTGTATGTGCTCTCTTAGATCATCTCTAACAAAGACAGATATTCCTCCTGAAGACTTACAAGCCCTTTTATGTTTTTCTCGATAATAATGGATTCCTGGAGCAAAATTTGGAATAAATATTTCCTTTGTGCTTTCATAATTTAAGTGAGTTTCTTCCAAGAATACAATATCATATGATTGTAATTTGTTGATGAATTGGTAGTCTTTCAGTTTATTCACGCGAATACCATCTATTGTTTCTATGAAACCTTTGATATTCCATGAAAGAATGTTGATACGACTTTTACCTATGTCTACAGTTTATGTTAAATGCTCTATTGCCCGGTGGATCTACTTATATGTCCGCATACATTCTATTGATCATAGTACGTATTGTGTAGTCTGTCATAATAAGACCATCCGGAGCGGGCTGAACGTCGTGAATATGGATGGTAGCTGTATTCATCGTCGTTCTCACGTGAGGAGCGTCGTGTGCCGGGGAGGTAGCCATGTTCACCGTCGCCCTCCTCGAACGCTGAGTACCGTCTTCCTGTGAGGTGGTGGAAGTTATCGTTGTCCTCATGGCATGAGGGGTAGTGGCGTCGGTTGTATCTGTCAGACCAACCTCTCCTTGGCCTGTTCCGTGGATACTGATATTCTGTCTGTCTGTCGAAGTGAGGAAATGTGCTGAGTTCAGGTGTATGGTTGAAGTGTCTCTCTGCTCGACGGTGTCTGTTGTCGCTCCGGTTATTTCTCTTACGGATGTCGGTATAGCTGTTGTAGTTTCTGCTGCCATGTGTGTCCTTGTGCATGTAAGTTTTGTCTCTGCTGTTTCTATGTTGGGCGTCCTGAAGTCGTATGTTGGTTTGTTCTCGTGTGAACGCCTTTTGGTAACGATCCTGGAGCTGTCGTGGATGTCCTCTTCTGTTGTGTACAGGTCTGTACTGACGTCGTGGTCGTGTCTTTCCTGTCGGCTTCTCCCACAGCGTGTTGTCAAGATGTCGACCGATGTTGGCTGCCAGGAGACCAGCACCTCTTGTGTTAGGGTGTACCTCGTCTTTCAAGTGATAATCTGCACGCAGGTTGTCATGACCCACGAAAGAGATGTTGTCCAGTTCATGAAGCTTTGTATACAGCAAGGCGTTGAACAAGTCTATTCTGCGACTTAGCTCTTTCTGACGGGTGGTTGTGGCCTTGCTGATAATGATCTTGCTGCTTGCTTTCATTTCTCTTCTTATTTGCTGAACAGCTGAGGTCAGTTTATTGCTGGCTGCTTCTGCGTCGAGATTTCTTAATTCATTTACACCCACATGTATGAGGACGGCGTCAGGACTGTCGGACGTGGTGTCAAAAGTGCACTGTTCTGCAGTGGGTGTCTTCTTCATCATCACGTTCAGTCCATATGAATGACCGAGCCGCTTGTATCCGTGGTGGTACTGTGTGAGAGAGAGAGAGAGAGAGAGAGAGAGAGAGAGAGAGAGAGAGAGAGAGACTCAATAATTGAAGGAATTCAATGTTATGTCGCCGACTTGTTTATATTTTGGATACAGGTGTTGTGAAGCATCATATTAAGCCATCTGAGAACGAACACATTGTTAAAAAGAAAAGAAAAGGCCGATGTTGAGAGGGGCAGAGAGACATATGGACACAAAGACGTAATTATGGACTGACATGGAGACAGACATAAAGAATGAGAGATACAGGGAAACAGATGTAACATCACATTGTAGTGAGTATAAGGAAGAAAGTGCCGGTTATTCTCCAAACGCTTTTAAAGTTGGTCAACACCATTAAAAAAAATCAACTTACAGCTTGAAACGATTCTCAGCCCAATCTGTAGACTTCGAAACGTCGTGTTGCCTCTTTTTAATTCTTTTATAAACTGTTTAGGAATCAAACAGGGGTTGTAACTTGTTGACCAACCATGGGAGAGTTTGGTTGTATCCATGGTAGTACTGACTGTATCCATGGTAGTACTGACTGTATCCATGGTGGTACTGATTGTATCCATGGTGTTGGTACTGACTGTATCCATGGTGGTACTGATTGTATCCGTGGTGGTACTGACTGTATCCATGGTGGTACTGACTGTATCCGTGGTGGTACTGACTGTATCCATGGTGGTACTGACTGTA
>NC_134880.1:1010654-1028154 GCF_041734735.1 Babylonia areolata | reverse complement strand
TGTTTTTCGATGTTGTGTGTAGCTTAGTTAGAAACGTCTGAGAAAAGAAATACTTCCTTTTTTCTGCTTCCTTTATCTGTAACTGTCTAAAAGTAGAGAGAAAGGATGAAGAGAGAAAGAGAGAGGGAGACAGACAGAGACAGAGACAGAGAGAGGAAGAGAGACAGACAGACAGACAAACAGACAGAAGATGACAGATTATGGATACAAAACCATGTCTTTCTCTAATACATTTAGCATCACTCTTTCCCATTCACGTTATTAATCTTTTATTAATTATTTTCTTTCCCATCCATTCCAATGTTATCATTCCATCATAAAAGCACAGGTGACAATGAATCTTATGCAGCAACAACATCAGCAGCAGCAACAACAACAACGACAGCATCAACATGTCAAAAATAACAACTTAGGGTAGGTAGGCCTTATTGCGAACGATGTTGTCGAAGCGACCAGCTCAATGACTGTATTGTACCGACAGCATGTCGTTCGATGGTGAAATGTAGCTTTTGGTTTTGCAGGCTTTCTACGATTGGTTGCACCAGGACAAAGTCGTCCATTCCTCATGGCCTTGTTAACGTTTATCTTAACGGTTGAAGTAACATGGGTGCCTAAGGGTAACTGCGAACGGGTAAGTCTAATTGCAAACGATGAGTTTGGGTACATGTTGACATAACAGAAGCAGGTCTTGAACTCGTTAGACATGGCATGTCTATAGAATTCCGCGCCAGACTGTTGTATTGATGGCTTTAATCACACACACACACACACACACACACACACACACACATTTAAATACACACACCACACACAAACACACACACCACACACTACACACAAACACACATTTAAACACACACACACCACACACAAACACACAATTAAACACACACACCACACACAAACACACAATTAAACACACACACCACACACCACACACAAACACACATTTAAACACACACACACCACACACAAACACACAATTAAACACACACACCACACACCACACACAAACACACAATTAAACACACACACCACACACAAACACACATTTAAACACACACACCACACACAAACACACATTTAAACACACACACCACACACTACACACAAACACACATTTAAACACACACACCACACACTACACACAAACACACATTTAAACACACACACCACACACCACACACAAACACACATTTAAACACACACACCACACACAAACACACATTTAAACACACACACCACACACAAACACACATTTAAACACACACACCACACACAAACACACATTTAAACACACACACCACACACAAACACACACACCACACACCACACACAAACACAATTAAACACACACACCACACACCACACACAAACACACATTTAAACACACACACACACACCACACACCACACACCACACACAAACACACAATTAAACACACACACCACACACAAACACACAATTAAACACACACACCACACACAAACACACAATTAAACACACACACCACACACAAACACACAATTAAACACACACACACACCACACAAACACACAATTAAACACACACACCACACACAAACACACAATTAAACACACACACCACACACCACACACAAACACACAATTAAACACACACACCACACACCACACACCACACACAAACACACATTTAAACACACACACCACACACCACACACAAACACACAATTAAACACACACACACACACACACCACACACAAACACACATTTAAACACACACACACACACACCACACACACCACACACAAACACACCTTACTGACAGCGCTCAGTACCCGCAGCACCGTTCACCAACAGACTGACGTCAGAGTATCCTATGACCTTATTGTAAACGACACTGACGTTGTGATCGGTCACCAGCATGTTATTTTAAATTCTCCCAATTCTGGTAATGCCCAATTCATTCAACATGTCGCAATCAAATCAGCTATATTAAACTATGTCAAAGTTCAAGGCCTACTACTTGTTTCCCTTGATTGCAGGATTTGGAGAGCACGTTTAGCAACTAGGTCCGCAGTGATTTGTGCACGTAAAAATGAACGAACAGTTCGCACGTGCACGCTGTCTGCAACTGGACCCACCTACCCCGTTGACTGATCACAAACAGCCAGAGTTAACAGGCGTGCATTCCCATCACTCCAGGAAGGAATGATAGCATGCATTCCACTAACGTGTCACGAATCAAAGTGACGTGGTCCATTCACAACGTGTCGTCAGGTCCATGTCAGCAGCCTGTACATAGTGTATTTTCAAAATGATAATCAAACTGTACAGACAACTTTTTAATTTTTTTTTTCTTGAGGCAAGCATATTTGCTTTGTTTTTTTTTTTTTTTGTTTTTTGTTGTTTTTTTTATATGTGCGCACTGAAAGCAGAACCACACTATAATAGCGGCATAGAGCATATAACATTGTAAACACACACACATGCAGGCACGCACCCACGCACACACACACACACACACACACACACACATATATATATATATATATATATATATATATATATATATATATATATATATATATGATGGAAGAGAGATATGGGAAGAGAGACAGTCACACAGACGGACACACAATCACACAGACAGACATACACAAAGATCACCTCCTACTATCAAACGGTCAGTTTAAAAGTAACAGAAGCGCTTAGCAAATGACCATAGGCATGTACATGAAACAGACCTTTCAATATAATAATGCCCTGCCATTCACAAAAAAAGAAAAAGAAAAAAGAAAGTCCCCCACCTCAGTTCTTCATAAATATCATTCCAAACTTTCCAAAAGACGCATGAAGGTTCACTTCCCTGCAGGGAAAAACAAACAACATTTGAGTTTCAGTCTGCTCTAAGATAACCACAATACATGATATATATATATATATATATATATATATATATATATATATAAGAATGCAAGACACTTGTCGCGCACTTGAGGTGAGTTAATGAGCAGCAAACATTTCCCCACAAATCTGTTGTCTTTTTTTAATTGGTTCCTGTCAAGGCCATGTGACTGCTTCACTTGATGAAAACTTGAAATGCGGGTGTTCCGGTATGTGTGTGGCCGCAGAAACGTGGAGGGCATGGTAGTGTTCCTGTACATACCTCCCCCTGTACATACCTCCCCCTGTACTCCATCCCAACATCACAAGCCCAGGGGTGAACATCAAGAGTCTGATGCGGCCAATCGCACATACTCCATTTCTCTTTTTTCCCCTCCAGCTGAACAGATATATTTGTTGTTGTTATTGTTGTTGTTGTTGTTTGGCAGATTCGGGCTTTACATTTCTGTTCTTTGTTTCTTGGAAGTCGAATGGTCTCAGCATGATGGGTAGACAGTTTGGCACTGTGTGTAGTCTTCATGGTATCGATTGGGGAGAAAGAAAGAAAGAAAAGAAACACTACGCAAGTATGATATTCGGCGTAGCTTTCTGAAATGACGGTCAGAACCCGGAAGTCTTGGAAGAAGCAACATTTTTTTACGAATTCCTGCCAAAAGCTTTGCTCGTTTCTGAGAGTGTCCAGAATGTGCAGACCCTCGCGAATGGAAAAGAGAACACACCTGCAGAAAGGATAATGTTCTCTGTTACCTGGAGTAAGAGAGAACACACCTGGAGAAAGGATGATGTTCTGTGTTACCTGGAGTAAGAGAGAACACACCTGGAGAAAGGATAATGTTCTGTTACCTGGAGTAAGAGAGAACACACCTGGAGAAAGGATAATGTTCTGTGTTACCTGGAGTAAGAGAGAACACACCTGGAGAAAGGATAATGTTCTGTTACCTGGAGTAAGAGAGAACACACCTGGAGAAAGGATAATGTTCTGTTACCTGGAGTAAGAGAGAACACACCTGGAGAAAGGATAATGTTCTGTGTTACCTGGAGTAAGAGAGAACACACCTGGAGAAAGGATAATGTTCTGTGTTACCTGGAGTAAGAGAGAACACACCTGCAGAAAGGATAATGTTCTGTGTTACCTGGAGTAAGAGAGAACACACCTGGAGAAAGGATAATGTTCTGTGTTACCTGGAGTAAGAGAGAACACACCTGGAGAAAGGATAATGTTCTGTGTTACCTGGAGTAAGAGAGAATACACCTGCAGAAAGGATAATGTTCTGTGTTACCTGGAGTAAGAGAGAACACACCTGGAGAAAGGATAATGTTCTGTGTTACCTGGAGTAAGAGAGAACACACCTGGAGAAAGGATAATGTTCTGTTACCTGGAGTAAGAGAGAACACACCTGGAGAAAGGATAATGTTCTGTGTTACCTGGAGTAAGAGAGAACACACCTGGGGAAAGGGTAATGTTCTGTGTTACCTGGAGTAAGAGAGAACACACCTGGAGAAAGGATAATGTTCTGTGTTACCTGGAGTAAGAGAGAACACACCTGGAGAAAGGATAATGTTCTCTGTTACCTGGAGTAAGAGAGAATACACCTGGAGAAAGGATAATGTTCTGTGTTACCTGGAGTAAGAGAGAACACACCTGGAGAAAGGGTAATGTTCTGTGTTACCTGGAGTAAGAGAGAACACACCTGGAGAAAGGATAATGTTCTGTGTTACCTGGAGTAAGAGAGAATACACCTGGAGAAAGGATAATGTTCTGTGTTACCTGGAGTAAGAGAGAACACACCTGGACAAAGGATAATGTTCTGTTACCTGGAGTAAGTTGTGGAGCAAAACATGATCCTGCATTGTGGCCCTAACTCCGCACTTCCCGATGCCAACGAATGCAGCAGCACCACTGTGAAATGCGGAACACCCATCGCTTTACGTGTGTTGTAAAGGAAGAACCCACAAGTTCTCGCTTTTTATGGTGCTTTTCCAGAAGTAGCCGTAACTACAACTCCGTCCGAGATAATGATGAATACAGAACACCCACTTGCCACAGCGTCTTCGGACGACAAGATCTTGCATGAGACTGTCTCGGTGATGAAGTCAGGACACCACCGGTAATGAATGAATACCATTTTACTATGCAGTTACTCCACCAATTGTGCAGTGAATGTCGTTAGATGGTAAACGTCGATCCTCCAACATGAACTTTACATCTTTATTTAATCAAAAGGAAACACGATGTCCACCAGGAAGAAAGCTCACAAGAAGTGGTCACAATCATTCATGTCAAACTGGAGGTTCCAGTTTTGTCTTAACAGTCCACCAGACAGTTGAGAGCACAGTACCCCAAGGCGATCAGCTGAGGAAGGAGATGTGGGCGTCATAGCACGGAAATCAGTACGGTCATCTGTGTCAGGCGTGACATCATAGCAAGGGCACTGGAGGTTGGAATCCATCCTCCACAACCCCCAGATAACAAAGAGCACCTAAGCGACCAGCTGTGGAAGCTGAAACGTAACGCGGCAGTTTTTGGGAAGAGTCAACAGAAAGAGTCACCAGTGTCACCAGTGTCACCAGTGTCACCAGTGTCCTCACGTCGGGGGTTGTGGGCTCCAGTTCCCCAAGGACCCCTGGTGACCAGAAAACAACAACACACACTCAAGCGGTCAGCTGACGGAATCAAGAAAAAAAAAAACAAACACCAAAACATGGGACGACCGCTGTGGACACACCAAACCATGTGACGACCTCTGTGGGCCAGTGTGTGTTCAGCAGACACCAGAGGAAAGAAACAAACAAACACCAAAACATGTGACGACCTCTGTGGGCCAGTGTGTGTTCAGCAGACACCAGAGGAAAGAAACAAACAAACACCAAAACATGTGACGACCGCTGTGGGCCAGTGTGTGTTCAGCAGACACCAGTAGAATGAAACAAACAGCAGTCACTACGTCCTGATGGAGGCTCCAGGCCCCTTCACCCCCTCCCCCTACCCCCTGACGACGACAGAAAGCACCCAGGCCCCCAGCCGACGGAGAAGGGACACGTAGGGCGGAGGACGACGTCACGACTCGGGGAAGGTGACGTTCTTGGTCATGGGCGAGAAGACGAGCAGGACGAGCGTGGAGATGGCCGTGACGGCCACGAAGACCCAGAAGAAGAACTTGTCCAGCACGCGCGCCACCTCCTGCCACTCGTTGACCGCCACCTGCTCCTTCCGGGACTTCTCGTGCGCCTCCAGCACCGCGCGCAGGTAGTGCAGGATCTCGCGCTCGATCCGCGCCGACGTCGTGGACGATGACGACGAGTCCCCCCTCCCGTTCTCCCCTCCCCCTCTCCCCTCACTCTCCCCTAACCCCCCTCCTCCCTCCCCTGTGGTGTCGGTGTTGTGGTGACCACGCCTCGTCCACACGGTGGTGGTGGTGGTGGTGGAGGTGGTGGTGGAGGAGTCACCCACCAGCCCGTTCAGACCCAGGTCGATGACGTGGTTGTGGCCAACGCCGCCCCCGCCAGCCCCCCCGTGGTTGTTGAGGTGGTGGTCGAAGGAGGAGGAGGAGGGGAAGAAGGAGGAGGAGGAGAGAGGCGGGACGTGCCCCATCTCGTGCAGACCGTTATCGCTGGTGGAGCAGGAGCAGGAGCAAGCAGGATGGCGGTGGCTGTGGCGGGAAGAGGGGCAGGAGGACATGAAGGAGGAGGGGGAGAAGCCCCGGCAGGAGGGGTAGGAGGAGCCGGCACGCCCCAGGTAGCGCAGGTGCATGCACATGGCGCGGGCTGCCGTGCGGGCCAGGATGCGCACGAGGCGGGGAGGGCGGTGCAGCATGGCGCCCCGGTGGTGACAGTTGAGCACGAACACCGACAGCGCCACGGACAGGGCGCTCATCGCCATGATCACCGTCAGGTAGATGCCTGGACACACACACACACACACACACACACACACACACACACACACACACACACGCACACACATTCAATGTAAATAAATGAATAAATAAATAAATAAATAAATAAAGCAGTTGTTGCTTACTCAATTATCATCTTGAAATTTAAAAAAATTGGCTTCACACACACACACACACACACACACACACACACACACACATCCACATCCCCCCTCCGCCCCCCCCCCCCCCCCCACACACACACACCAGCATGCAGGCATGCGCACGCACACTCATGCACCCATGCACATTGTGTTAGATTCCATTTTTTTCGCAATATATTTTTTCTAATCGTTGCCGTTCGTATATCTGGAAACGATTGTCAGTGACTGTAACTTCTACCTCCATTGAAACAGGTCATTGGTCTCATCAATAAAACATTCGTATTCGTACGCAGACACAGACACACATATACAAAGACACACACACGCATATCCCCTTCCCACTCGCCAAGCACACACACACACACACACACACACACACACAAATGCGCAGACGAAAGCACATACACGCATACTCACAAGTCTTTATCATATGTGAGTACTGGTCATTGTGAAATGTGTTCAGTATTGACCTGTGTGTGGGATCAACTAGCTATCAATTTCATGTACATACGCATTTTTAACACTCGATTTAAACACACACACACACACACACACACACACACACGCGCGCGAACTGGAGGAGTGACTGACCAATGAGAGGGATGTATTCCGAGGTGGGCGGCATGTTTTCAGCCACGAGGAGCATGAAGACCGAGAAGGCCAGCAGCACGGTCAGCCCCAGCGTCACCTTCTCCCCGCTGTCTGGGGGTAGCAGGAACCCTGAGAGAAGAAAGAATTCTGTTGAATCTACTGAGGTCCCGTCACACATATACTGGTGACTTCAGACAGACAGTTAATCCCCTTGAATGCGGAACATTGGTTTAAAGTAGATCAGTATGGCATGACTCTTATTTGTAACTACAACTTTATCTTATACGTATTTTTGTTTAAATAATCTTTAATTATTCAACAGTACACATGATTACAATGCAAACAGAGACAAAGAAACATGAACAAGCTTAAAGCTTATGCGTACTTTCGAAAATGATGTATTTAATCATTGCTGAACAAAAGTAATGCAATCATTCTCCTGAGGAAGAAACTAAAAAAGAAACTGAGTGGTGACTGACATCCTGACCACCACCTACCCCCAAACGAACACCCCCCCCCCCCGTCCCCCACCCTCCCACCCTTCTACACCCGTACCCCCTCCTCACCTGTGAGGACAAACTGGACATCACCTCAGGGGATGATCAGCAGGTAGTAAGTCCCTGTGGTGGATGTGCAGGTAGAACAACGCCACCACCCATCCACCTCCACCCGTACTACCTACCTCCCCCTTCCCCCCCAACTCCCTCCTCACCAGTCAGGGACAGACTGGACAGCAGCTCAGGGGATGATGAGCAGGTAATAGCAGGTAGTCCCTGTGGTGGATGTGCAGGTAGAACAACGCCACCACCCATCCACCTCCTTCCGTACTACCTCCCCCCCCCTTCCCCCCCCAACTCCCTCCTCACCAGTCAGGGACAAACTGGACATCACCTCAGGGGATGATCAGCAGGTAGTCCCTATGGTGGATGTGCAGGTAGAACATCGCCACCACCCATCCACCTCCACCCGTACTAACCCCCACCCCCCCCCCCACCCCCTCCTCACCAGTGAGGGACAAACTGGACAGCAGCTCAGGGGATGATGAGCAGGTAATAAAGTCCCTGTGGTGGATGTGCAGGTTGAACAACGCCACCACCCATCCACCTCCACCCGTACTACCTACCACCCCCCCCCCCCCCCCCCCCCAACCCCCTCCTCACCAGTGAGGGACAGACTGGACAGCAGCATGCAGGGGATGATGACGTTCAGCAGGTAGTACAGGACCCTGCGGCGGATGTGCAGGAAGAAGACGATGTCCGGGAAGGGCTCGGGGCAGCACGGGTAGAACTTGACGTTGCGCACGATCTTGTTGCCGATCAGTTCCCACTCACCGTTGTCCACGTAGTTGGTCAGGTCGATCGTCTCCGTGCGGTTCGTCACGTCCACCTGACGAACAACAAGACCATCATCAACAGGAGAACAAAGAGATTGAAACTGGCCGCCAGACTTCCCCTGCATCTGTTTGAGTGCTGTCAGACAGAATGGGATCTGACAAAGCCATACCTTAAAAAAAAGAAAGAAAAAAAAAGCTGGAGCCAGCGAAGCAGGGTGTAAAGGTGGATCGTGTCAAACGCCACCGACAGATCGAGCAACATGAGTTTGGACGTTTCCACAATCCAGTCCAACAAGATCGGCTGTGATTTTCGAAAGAGCAGTTTCAGTGAAACGGGCGGTAAGCAGATTTGACAGAACTGAAGAGCTCGTGGAAGTTCAGACAGACAGAAAGCAGTATTTTTGCAATAATCTTTGAGGCGAAGAATAGGTCAGACACAGGACTACTTCAGATAACAGACAGACAGACAGACTTACAGACGGAGGGACGGACAGACAGACGGACCGGACAGGACAGACATTGTCATTTTGACTCTCAAACTGGGAGGCAAGATTGCAATGGCTATTAGTGCTGCAGCCTTGGGGGCTAGTTGGCGTTTGGGAACAATCCACACACTGACTGTCCTGAAACCCTCTTGGCCGAGAGAGTGGGGATGTAACTTGAGCAAGACACTTTACACTATAATCAAATTCTGGCCCAGATAGTCGAGACAGCAGTTGCCTCCTCTGCTGTTGTGATGGTCCTAGTGGGACACGACAGACACTCATACATACGGCGTAAAGCTGGTAAACCAGTGAGACGGGACGGCTGACGGAGATTCTCTCCCTTCGATGGACACAACTCCAGCACAGTCCTGTCTTGCATAAAACACATCGTCTTCAAAAACAGCTGGCGAGGACTCATCGAACCTAAACAGTTGGTGTCACTGGTTTCATTTAATTTTATCTTATTTTATTTCTCGGCCTATCGTTTTATATCTATGTACATCTAACCTCAGCAGCAAGCCTGCGTGAAGCACCGGGTTTGTCTTCCTTTTGTTCTTTCTTTATTTCATTAAAACATTGAGTGATTTATTTCGGCGCAATAGTCTGAATGACAGGAAACGAATGATAAGCACCCAGTGGCAGCCGTCAGTCAGCTCTACCCAGGTAGGCAGACTGTTGTGCAAATGCCCCCGTGTTTGTAAAGCGCTTAGGGCTTGGTCTCCGACCGAGGATAGGCGCTATATAAGTATCCACATCAATCAATCAATCAGTTTATGTATTTATTTATTTGTTTCTTTCTTTCTTTCTTTGTTCATTTATGTATCTATTTTTGGCGTTGGGGGCGGGGGAGATTCGTGGAGGGGAGGGGGTACTTTCAACGTGCCTTCTTCGTTGGTGTTATTTTTTGGAACTTTTCCAACCTCTTCAGTTCTTGGACTGTATGTTTTCAATAACCATAAATTATGGACATTTACTTTGTGAGTGCTTACACATATATGGCTGTGTTTATTGTGATGTACTTACTGTGTCGTTCTCTTCATCTGTGTGTTGTGTGTGTGTGTGTGTGTGTGTGTGTGTGTGTGTGTGTGTGTGTGTGTACGTGCGTGCGCGTGTGTGTGTGGAGGAGGGGGAGTGAGATCGTGTGTTGAGAGATATGATATTGATGTTTTCCGTCTCTTTCAAACCCACCCATTGTTGAGAGCGAATCCAGATTGTGTGAAAACATTGTGTTCGACCTTGTTCATCTAATCACTATCCCCGTCCCCCATTGCTCCTTCATGCATGCGGTTTCTTCAACTATGTTTGGAATATCATCTGGAAAATGACATGATTTGTTTACGTCCACCACTTTTGTTGTTCAATATGCAAACGCACTGAAACTATCTCTCTTACACACACACACACACACACACACACACACACACACACACACACACACACACACACACACACACACAAGCTGTTGACTAGAGAAAAAAACAAAACCAAACAACCAAATTTACAAACACAGGGAGGAGACGAACAAGATGTGATCTTCCTTGAGTTGCTTCAGTTGTTGATTCCACACACGACGCTGCAAACCACAGCACACTTCGCTAATCTGATCCAACCCTGGTGAAAAAAAGAAATGGAAACAAAACACACACACACACACACACACACACACAACAACAACAACAACAACAACAACAACAACAAAACAACAACAAATAAATAACAACAAAAAACCAAAAAAACGAACAATAACAACAAAAACAACCGCATTGCTTGCACACAACATCAAATTTCACTTCTGTCGGGAAACATCCCGCTTGTTTGATCAGAGGGATCGGAATCCTGTGTCAAATATATCGCTAGCTGCCGAGAGAGAGAGAGAGAGAGAGAGAGAGAGAGAGAGAGAGAGAGAGAGAGAGAGAGAGACAGAGACAGAGAGACAGAGAGAGAGACAGAGACAGAGAGAGAGACAGAGAGACAGAGAGAGAGAGAGAGAGAGAGAGACTGAGACAGATAGAGACGGAGAGAGAGAAACCGAACGAGGGAGTGAGAGAGAGAGAGAGAGAGAGAGAGAGAGAGAGAGAGAGAGAGAGAGAGAGAGAGAGAGAGAGAGAGAGAGACAGAGACAAAGACAAAGACAGAGACTTAGAAAGACAGAGACAGATACAGAGACAGAGACAGACGGACAGACAGACGGAGAGAGAAAGAGAGAGAGAAAAAAAGAGACAGAGACAGAGATGAGTATTGTTCAACCATGTGGATAATTACGTTTCATTCACGTCTTGAACTGAACAATGCAAAAGGAACACCGCCACACGGCTGTCACTGCAGGGATGTTAACCACCATTGAAAGCGGACTCCACGTTCGATGTAAACACAACTGCTGAACAGCAATGCAGATAGCGATGTTGTGTTTGTCTGTTTTCACCTTTTTCTATTACTTTCTTGATATCACTGACACCTCATTCTTTTGTTTGTTTGTTTTTAATTCGGTCGTCTTGACTTCAGAAGTGCACGATTTTTGACTCACTTGTGTAAACAAAGTGAGTCTATGTTTTAACCCGGTGTTCGGTTGTCTCTGTGTGTGTGTGTGTGTGTGTGTGTGTCTGTGTCTGTGTCTGTGTGTCTGTGTCTGTGTGTCTGTGTGTCCGTGTTAAACTTTAACATTGACATTTTCTCTGCAAATACTTTGTCAGTAGACACATACAAATAGGAAAAAAATAGGCATAAAAATAGGAAAAATTCAGTTCTTTCCAGTCATCTTGTTTAAAACAATATTGCACCTCTGGGATGGGCACAAAAAATAAAAAATGAAGCCTAATTATATGCAAACTGCATTTACTGTTATATTTATATTTTTTGTAATTTCTAAACTTGGCACTTTGATCTGATATTCTGACCCAACAACAAGAGCAGTCATTATTATCATTTTCTGTTCAAACATGAACTTCTTTTGCTAAGCATGGAAGTTTTATTTATTTTGCAAACGTTTTGGTGCAGAGAGTAAACAAGGGAAATTACTCTGTAATTAATGCTAGGGGACTTAATTTGCTTTAAACTGATCTTTCTCATCCTAAACATTACATTTTGAAATTATACTCAATACATAAAAAGCTTGGATTAAAAAAAAAAAAAATTAAGTGCATCACAAGTGAGTCTTGAAGGCCTTGCCTCTCTTGTTTCTTTTTATTTTTGATTGTCATATTTTCCATATCAGTGTATGTAACATTCCGTGTACCGATAAACATTTATCACCTTTACTTTATTTGGTAGGCTTCTGTGGTATGGTAGTGAGTGACTAAAAAAAAAAGGAAGAAAAAAAAACATTATGCACCTCCTTGAAAAAATAAATAAGTTATCTTTGGTGTACACGTTACGGCATAACGATGGCCGTGTTCACACTGAAGATAAAGAAAAGTTGTCGGCCTTGTGATCTTATCTGAAGGCCAAAGTCAAAACGAAAAGAAACGCAATGTGCATTTATACTATCCCACACCTATTAGCAAATACTGTTAGACAAACCAAAATATCCTCAGTATGACCTTGACCTTTGAGACAAGCGCACGTGCTAAAACAAATTTTATTCGTTGACTTTGTGATTCAGGGTTTCTGACGTCATATCAGATTCAAATTGACTCATTTTCCAGAAGCAGTTATAATCGCGAATGTTTATGCACATGTCTGTGCAAACACCTGGTTTTGCAAGTGATCACCGTCAGTAAATCCAATGGTGGTGGTATGGATAGACTAACAGACAGACAAACAGACACACACAGACACACAGACACAGACACACAGACACACACACACAAACACACACAGACACACAAACACGCACGCACGCACACGTGTGTTGGTAATTTTGCACTGCTGTTAAAAGTTTCTGAAAGTTTGCTTTGTAGAACATTTGATTTCATTAAGTTTACAGTTAACTTTAGTGTTGGTTCTCGCTCCGTTGTTTATATTGTTTGTTTTTCTGTTCTTTCGCCTAAAATCACATTATGTGGATAGACGTTAAACTGAAGTACACACACACACACACACACACACGCACACACACACACATGCACGCACACACACGCACACACACACACACACACACACACACACACACACACACACACACACACACACGCGCGCTCGCACGCACATCCTCCTCCATCAGAACATCGTCCAACCCTTAGAAGAGATAGGAGTGGAATCACTGAAACGAAGGACGGCCCTCTCACAGACTTCCCTGTCTGGATCCACGAAGGTCAGTGTCTGGGCGTGTGAGCGTGACAATACCAACGGTTAACTGGAACCGTTTGTCTGGAATCGGAGCGTGACTGGGATGGCGTCCTCAGGGATGCCAGCATCAATTAATAACCCGCTGACTTGGATGTGGAGCCGTGCTTGCTTGTTGTCTATGCCAGCTATCAGTACAGGCAACGCTTGACAGTGTGGCAGGGAAACGGCGGCTTTGAGGCTTCCGATGGACTACGAGGAGAAAGCATAAAGACGGAGGAGGATGTGATGGATAAGGAGGAGGAAGAGGAGGATGTGATGGATAAGGATGAGGAAGAGGAGGAGGTGATGGATGAGGAGGAGGAAGAGGAGGATGTGATGGATAAGGAGGAGGAAGAGGAGGAGGTGATGGATGAGGAGGAGGAAGAGGAGGTGATGGATAAGGAGGAGGAAGAGGAGGACGTGATGGATAAGGAGGAGGAAGAGGAGGATGTGATGGATAAGGAGGAGGAAGAGGAGGACGTGATGGATAAGGAGGAGGAAGAGGAGGAGGTGATGGATAAGGAGGAGGAAGAGGAGGTGATGGATAAGGAGGAGGAAGAGGAGGTGATGGATAAGGAGGAGGAAGAGGAGGACGTGATGGATAAGGAGGAGGAAGAGGAGGAGGTGATGGATAAGGAGGAGGAAGAGGAGGTGATGGATAAGGAGGAGGAAGAGGAGGAGGTGATGGATGAGGAGGAGGAAGAGGAGGAGGTGATGGATAAGGAGGAGGAAGAGGAGGAGGTGATGGACAAGGAGGAGGAAGAGGAGGAAAGAAGAAGGTAAAAAGCATGAATAAAACAAAGACGGGGATGAGTAAAAGGAAAATAAAAAGGCAAAGTGTTGTTTGTTTTTCAAGATAGCGTACTTGTTTGGGAGCGCCGTCTCCTGCCCGCTGTTTGTGTGCACGTGCTCGTATTTCTTCTGTGCTCGTGCCAAAGTGTTTTTGTTTGAAGCACGCTCTGAGAATTTCATTTCGCGACGTCCGTGACTCTGCTCTTCAATCGGAACATCTGAATTGTTCGTAAAAAAAAAAAAAAAAAAAAAAAAGGTGAGGTGTTCTGTAAGCTCACAGAAAAGGTTGTGGCAGATAGTTCACTCCACACGGAAGCACATTTAAGATTCAGGGTCCATAATCGATATTGCGGCTGTTTATTTCATGATTTGCAAGCCCGCGTCTGCACGCATGCGAGAACACACATACACACACGCGCACACACACACACACACACACACACACACATCCCTGTTACTCCATCCTTAACCCAGCACCACTCTCCACCATGGTGCAGTAGCCAGAGAGAGAGAGACAGAGAGACAGAGATACAGAGACAAAGAGTGAGTTAGTAAGAGACAGAAGGGGAAAGAGAGAGGCAGACAGACAAACAGAGACAAAGGCAGAGAAAGGAAGGAATACACAGACAGACAGACAGACAGACAGACAGACGGTCATGGACGTCTATGTGGACAAAGTGTACACGTTCTGTGAAACGTGCCCCATTCAATGCTGAGCCTGACTGACAGTCGATACGATTTTGCACGAGCCATCAGAAGCTGTCATTCCCCGTTCCTCTCCTCTCTCCTCTCGGCTTTTACACAGCTCCAAAGACATTCATGACAACCGGGACATCACGTCAAATACATCACGTACAGGAAGTAGCAAAGCTTGAACGAGGGGCAGCAACATTCATGGAAAACACCACTGGAAGATGAGGCAGTAGATACAACAGACACAGACAACATTCATTGAAAACACCACTGGAAGATGAGGCAGTAGATACGACAGACACAGACAACATTCATTGAAAACACCACTGGAAGATGAGGCAGTAGATACAACAGACACAGACAACATTCATTGAAAACACCACTGGAAGATGAGGCAGTAGATACAACAGACACAGACAACATTCATTGAAAACACCACTGGAAGATGAGGCAGTAGATACAACAGACACAGACAACATTCATTCAAAACACCACTGGAAGATGAGGCAGTAGACACAACAGACACAGACAACATTCATTGAAAACACCACTGGAAGATGAGGCAGTAGACACAACAGACACAGACAACATTCATTGAAAACACCACTGGAAGATGAGGCAGTAGATACAACAGACACAGACAACATTCATGGAAAACACCACTGGAAGATGAGGCAGTAGACACAACAGACACAGACAACATTCATTGAAAACACCACTGGAAGATGAGGCAGTAGACACAACAGACACAGACAACATTCATGGAAAACACCAGTGGAAGATGAGGCAGTAGACACAACAGACACAGACAACATTCATTCAAAACACCACTGGAAGATGAGGCAGTACATACAACAGACACACTGTCCAACAGGCAACATCATTACAAATATTGAAGGAAAAGATTGCGTTATGTTTCCATGCAAACTTTTTTTCTTCTTTTTCTTTGTCCCGTCTTTTTACTTTTTTGACGCAATGATCCTGTCTTACATTCGCCCCTTTTCTAACAAGTTAGCTTTTCATCTTGTCACCCTCCTTCACTTCCTCTCCCCCCCAGCCCCCCACCCCCACCCCCACCCCAAGCCTCTTCACAGCTGATTCACATGTATGGAGTGTCTTCCATGGAATGAAGGAAAAAAGAACAACAACAACAAAGCAGATTCGATTGGAAAGGATTTCCCCCTTGAACTTCAGCTGGTCTTTCAAAGAAAGACATAAAATTGAAATGTAGGTCCTGCAGAAATGAATATCAATCACGCGGAAAAAGGCTGTTTTGTCCTGGCAAAGTGAGGTCAGAAACTAATCGTTGATCAGTACTGAAGCACACAGCAGGGAAAACACATGAGCGGAATGAGCATGCATGTGAAGCACTCTGCCTGGGACGAGCAGTCCACACGTCGCTTGGAGAAACAGGTCACACAAATTAAAGCAGTGCGATATAACAAAAGACCATGCGATACATTCAAACTGAATACAGCAGAAAACAAAGCAGGCCGAATCCAAACCAACAAACCACTTATCCCGTCTCTGTCCTTTCGCTACTTGCAGTCTGGCAACCTTTGGAAGGACCTGTCTTCATTCTCATTCTCCCTCATATTCATTTCAAATAGTTCTTTCCCTTCCTTCTACCTGTTTTCCTCCAACTCACCATTCACCCCACCCCCACCCACCCCCTTCCCTTCCTCCCCTACCTTTTAAACGATAGCATTCAAATGTGAAAATTAATATTTCAATGGAATGTCTACAATCACCAGTATGTGTGACGGATTATTAAACGACATTTTACTATACTCCCTCACTCTGAACACTCCATCACCTCAATTATCTTGCAGCAATCAGCTGGCAACCATGTTAGAGCATTGTCTGTGATCAGATTGTTCGCCTCACTTGAAATAATCACCGCTCTCTATGCCAGACCTAAAAACAGCGACACGTGTGGACAAATCCCTCTTACAAAGAGCAGCCTGCTCTCACGCTCGATTCACTGCCAAGATTTGGAACAAATTCCAAGCGAGTCAGCCAAATGCGGATGAGAGGATAAATGGAGATTCCGTGCGCAGCATGCTCTTAGAGAGTGGTAAACTAACCCACGGCATCAGAATGGTTGTCCCTGGCAAAATTGTTTCAAAAACAAATCCACTTCGATAGTAAAATAAATACATTTGCAGACGGAGAGAAAAAGAAGAAAAGTTTGCTGAGGAGAGCAGCCCAAATTTCACACAGATAAATTTGTTGGGACAAAATTACAATACAATACAACACACTACATGGAAAACGTTCAACTAGAGTGTGGGGGCGGGGTGGGTTTGAAGTTCGTGGTATTCCAGTAAAAAAGAAAGAAAGTGAATTATGTATGATTTCTACGTTAGTGTAGTCAGTTGTCGTGTGTCAGACTTGTGCATGATCGCTCTGGAA
>NC_134880.1:990654-1008154 GCF_041734735.1 Babylonia areolata | reverse complement strand
AAACATCCCCCTTGTTTGATCAGAGGGATCGGAATTCTGTGTCAAATATAACGCTATCTGCCGAATAAGAGAAAATCAAGATGGTTGAGCAACAATTTTTTTTCTCTTTTAAAAAATATATTTCTTCTTCTTTTTTCATTGATATCACATAGAAAAATAGACATCCATACAGTGCAGGCCTGTCATACATTTTTGGAAAATGTCACAATGAAAATGCTTCCCGATCTTTCCCCCACTTTCTATTCTCCATAGCAGCACGTGTATTCACTGAAAATAAGAAGAAGCGATGCAAGCGATAGGGACGTATTGATTTACTCACACTCCGTTGCTCTTATAACCTGATCTTTCGATTTTCTCTCGATAGGGTTAAAGCCTTCAGAGACAAATGTGTAAGAAATGGCTGCAAAAGCGCGTTAGGTCACGCTGCTGGTCAGGCATCTGCCAAGCAGATGTGGTGTAGCGCATATGGATTTGTCCGAACGCAGTGACGCCTCCTTGAGCTACTGAAACTGAAACTGCAAAAGCATTTGTTTTCCAGGAGGAATACTAACAAATGTTGAAGAAACCGTTCTCTTGATCTTTAATTTCTGATTTCAAATGAAGGCCAAAAGGCGATTGACAGTTAACGTGTCCGTTGGTCTGCACATCGATTTGATCCGGTGATTTGGGAGTGATCATCTTCTGCTGAAAGAACGACAGACAGACAGACAGAAAGACAGACAGACACACACACACACACACACACACACACACACACACACACACACACACACACACACACACACACACACACTGACGCAGACAAACAAACGCATTCCAATTCAACGGCAGCGGAGTTTTGCGCTTCTCTTAAATCAATTAGAACACAAACATCCAGTCGATCCACCAGCCCAGCCAGCAGCATTGACCACTTCTGTTTCCATCCTCCTCTTCATGCCCAGCTCCACACTGACCATGCTCCAACACAGCACACGAACACACACACACACACACACACACACACACACACACACATACAGACAGAGAGAGAGAGAGAGAGAGAGGGGGTGGATAGAGAGTGAGCGGGAATGAGACAGACAGGGACACAAAGACATAAACAAAGACATAGACAGACAAAGAGAGAGAGACAGTGAGAGGGAGAGAGAGGGGTGGTGAGCGAGGGTGTGAGAGAGATAGAGAAAAGAAGCAAATACAATGATAGAGGGACAGACAAAGAGAGAGAGGGTAGGGAGAGAGATAGAGATAGATGGACAAAGAGAAGAGAACACACACACACACACACACACACACACACACACACACACACACACACACACACACACACACAGAGGGACAGACAGAGAGAACAGCAAAGACAGACAGAGAGAGCAGACAGGGATGCAGACAGAGGAACAGACAGAGAAGGATGGAGAGATGGATAACGCATACAATTCTTGTGAAAACGTGTCCGACTCAATGCTGAGCCGTCCGTCAGCCCGAGCAGTTTGCACAAGGCATCAGCCCTGTCAGTCCTGTCAAAGAGCTCTCCGTGTGTTATCGACAACCTGGACACGAACTAGAGGGCGAACCACAACAAGGCAACATCACTCAAAACACCCCTTCAACATAAAGCGCTTGCTCGGGGAAAACAAAAAAAGTAAAGAAAAGAGAACAGCAAAACTAAGTTGAAAAACATAAGCTGCGTTATGTTTCACAAATGATGTTTGATCTCTCTCTCTCTCTCTTTTTTTTCCCTTTCGTCGCTTCTTCGTTTTAAAAAAAAAGTATGTATTCCTCACAAAGAGCCTGTCATTCCCCAGGCTCTCTGGCTGATCATCCCCCTCTCCCTCCCCCACAATCTGCTGATGGGAGGTCCAATGGACAATCTGCTGATGGGAGGTCCAATGGACAATCTGCTGATGGGAGGTCCAATGGACAATGTGCTGATGGGAGGTCCAATGGACAATCTGCTGATGGGAGGTCCAATGGACAATCTGCTGATGGGAGGTCCAATGGACAGTCTGCTGATGGGAGGTCCAATGGACAATGTGCTGATGGGAGGTCCAATGGACAGTCTGCTGATGGGAGGTCCAATGGACAATCTGCTGATGGGAGGTCCAATGGACAGTCTGCTGATGGGAGGTCCAATGGACATTTTGCTGATGGGAGGTCCAATGGACAATCTGCTGATGGGAGGTCCAATGGACAGTCTGCTGATGGGAGGTCCAATGGACAATCTGCTGATGGGAGGGAGGTCCAATGGACAATCTGCTGATGGGAGGGAGGTCCAATGGACAGTCTGCTGATGGGAGGTCCAATGGACAATCTGCTGATGGGAGGTCCAATAGACAATCTGCTGATGGGAGGTCCAATGGACAATCTGCTGATGGGAGGTCCAATAGACAATCTGCTGATGGGAGGGAGGTCCAATGGACAATGTGCTGATGGGAGGTCCAATGGACAGTCTGCTGATGGGAGGTCCAATGGACAGTCTGCTGATGGGAGGTCCAATGGACATTTTGCTGATGGGAGGTCCAATGGACATTTTGCTGATGGGAGGTCCAATGGACAGTCTGCTGATGGGAGGTCCAATGGACAATGTGCTGATGGGAGGTCCAATGGACAATCTGCTGATGGGAGGTCCAATGGACAATCTGCTGATCGGAGGTCCAATGGACAATCTGCTGATGGGAGGTCCAATGGACAATGTGCTGATGGGAGGTCCAATGGACAATCTGCTGATGGGAGGTCCAATGGACAATTTGCTGATGGGAGGTCCAATGGACAATTTGCTGATGGGAGGTCCAATGGACAGAACGTCCACTTCGGAATGGACAGATCCGACGTCTGAGTAAACAATGATCTGGATTTGTTTCTTTTGACTTGACCCACTGCGGGGGTCCATGTGCTTTTCGTTGGATGATAAACTGAGATAAAGTATGCAGTATATATTTAGCGCGTTTAAAGATGATATCATGCAACAGCTAGAAAATGGAGTGCTGGTAAAAGTCAGTAAAATGTCCACTTGGAAATGTAATGTAATGTAATACACAGAAAACAAGAAGAAAATGAAAAGAGTTGCCCAGAATGTTGCCCAGAGAAATATACCATGATAACAAAACTATGCAATATCAAATAATGAAACACAACACATTGCAATGCACAGCATTACAGAACAAAAACACAACGAGTTTAGATACAATGGGATATAAATGGACATGCGCACATGCGAAAAGGACATAATTTAAACCACGGCCAACTCTGCCCAGTGCAGTCCTCATCAGTATCTCAAACTCCACTTTATATCTGTGTTCCTATCAGAGTGGATTTCTTCAGGATTTTGACAGGGGACAACACTTTATATCTGTGTTCCTATCAGAGTGCATTTCTTC
Organism: Babylonia areolata; assembly: GCF_041734735.1. Classification (NCBI taxonomy): domain Eukaryota; kingdom Metazoa; phylum Mollusca; class Gastropoda; order Neogastropoda; family Buccinidae; genus Babylonia; species Babylonia areolata. The sequence goes on along the minus strand of NC_134880.1, from coordinate 1,004,783 downwards.
AACAGGATTTTGACAGGGGACAACACTTTATATCTGTGTTCCTATCAGAGTGGATTTCTTCAGGATTTTGACAGGGGACAACACTTTATATCTGTGTTCCTATCAGAGTGGATTTCTTCAACAGGATTTTGACAGGGGACAACACTTTATATCTGTGTTCCTATCAGAGTGGATTTCTTCAACAGGATTTTGACAGGGGACAACACTTTATATCTGTGTTCCTATCAGAGTGGATTTCTTCAGGATTTTGACAGGGGACAACACTTTATATCTGTGTTCCTATCAGAGTGGATTTCTTCAACAGGATTTTGACAGGGGACAGTTTCAGTTCAGTTTCAGTAGCTCAAGGAGGCGTCACTGCGTTCGGACAAAACCATATACGCTACACCACATCTGCCAAGCAGATGCCTGACCAGCAGCGTAACCCAACGCGCTTAGTCAGGCCTTGAGAACACACACACACACACACACACACACACACACACACACACACACACACACACACACAACAAAAAAAAAAAAAAAAAAAAAAAAAAAAAAACCAACGGGGGAATAAATAATAGATAAGCTTGCATAAATAAATAAATAAATAAATAAATAAATAATAATTATAATATAGAAAAAGGTAGTAGTAATAATATTAGTAATACTAATAAAATGATAATAATAAAACATAAATAAATAAATAAATAAGACAACAATGGTGATAAATAAGCAAATAAATGTAAAATATGAAGACACACATTCACACATACACCCACACATGCATAACAGAAATGCACCAGACATGCAGTTTCACATATATGAAAGCACAGTCAAATACATATAAACGTACATGAGCTCCAACACACACACACACACACGCATTACCGTGCACCTCCTCTACCCCCCTCCTCCACACACTCATTTCTAGTCTAAGTATCGCAGCTTCCACGGCACACACACACACACACACACACACACAAACACACACTCACAGAGATGAACACTTACTTGTACAAGCACATATGAAAGCACAGTCAAATACATATAAACGTACATGAGCTCCAACACACACATACACACACACACACACACACATTACCTTGCACCTCCTCTACCCCCTCCTCCACACACTTATTTCTAGTCTACGTATCGCAGCTTCCACGGCACACACACACACACAAACACACACTCACAGAGATGAACACTTACTTGTACAAGCACACACACATACGCCCATATCTCCCACCCCCAACCCCACACACGTACATACAAAGATATATATATATATATATATATATATATATATATATATATATATATATATATATATATATATATATACACGTTCCAATATCCTGTTGCTCCCACAGTGTAGGCATGCATACACTCACATACCTCATCCTCTACCCCACCTCCCTCCGCACTCCCACCTCCCCTCACACACACGTACACATATCTCTCCTGACACTTGTGTGCAATTTCACTCTCGCGCATTCACAAACGCACTCAAAAGCACAGACCCACACATACACACAAACACACACAGCCGCCACTGACTGGCCGCAAGAGGGATGGGAAAAGATCTCTGATGCCAAGAACGTGGCATCTAGTGTGTTGCTCGGTCTATTGTATTTGGAAAGGCCCACAGAGACTCTGTTCCGTTTTGAAGAAATTTGCGCAATGTTGGTTTGGAAATGATGCCGATATTTGTTTGATTTGCAAAGCATCGTGCTCTACCTTTCATGTTAGATTTGCGGCCGCTCCCTCTCTCTGCTTTTATTTCTTTGAGGCGATCAATGGTGTGATGGCCTTGTACCTGTTCTTTTTGGTATTCTTTGACTTTTCTGAGGATTTCCGATTTTCCTAGATGTAGGCTGCTCGTTGGTGTTGCGTTACCAGCAAGTCTGTCAGCTCGCTCATTTCCCTTAACACCTGCATGTCCCGGGCAGTATGACCATGTGAGTTTTTTAATCTGAAAGTTGCGCATTGCGTTATGCCACTCTGGGCTTCCCATTCCGTTTTCAATTTTCTGTATGAGGTTCATTGAGTCGGTTAGGATCATGGCATGTTGGTTTCCGGGCGTATGGAAGGACGATAGCCACTGGAGGGCATGTGTCACGGCTTCAACTTCCATCGTTAGGCTGGAGGTTGTGACTTTGTAGGCAGCATTCTCTTCCCAAATTGTTTTTCCATTTTGTTTCGCAGTGAATCCCCAGCCAGACTGGTCTTTGGTGACTGAGCCATCTGTGTATATGATGATGTCCTCTTCTTTACTGTTTTCTTCTATAAGCAGCTTCACTTCCGCATCAGTTTTGCCCTCTGGCCATTCCCGACAATGTCTTCCTAGAGTGGGTGAAATGACTGTGTTGAATAGATGGTTGAGGTTTTCGGGGTTTTTCTCCCATTCTTTTGTTTCTTTCAGGTCTTGAAGTCGGCATACTAGCTGGATTGTGTCTTCTGCTTGCCCCATCCATGATCTTCCTCGTCCTAGACGGCTGCCTTTTTGTTCTTTGACTGCGTCATGCAGTGGGTTTTGAGGGTTTTCTAATGCTTTGAAGTAGGTCTTGACCTGTTCTAACTTGTTTCTGGCCTGCACTGAAGGAAGGTCAAGCAGGTATCGCATGGTTTCTGTGGGCGTGTCTTTTGTTGTTCCAAGGATCAGCCTCATAGCTTTATTTTGGACTCTTTCTAATTTTAGGAGGTTGCTTTGAGACGGTGTTGTTAGCCCAAGTCCGTAGTCGATCACACTGAGGACGAGTGATTGGTATAGCAGGAAGAGGTGGCGTTGTTCAATTCCTTTGGTTGCCATTGCTTTTAAGACTGAAAGGCCCTTTTTGCATTTGAGAACAGTGTTTTCCGTATGTTTTCTGAAGGTCAGCATCCTGTCGAAGTGTATTCCTAGGTAGCGTAGGCATTCAGTTTTCTCAATTTGAATCCCATCGAATGACACAGAAGGTGGTGATTTGCTCGCGGTTTTGTTGTTGAGGGTGCACAGCAACGTTTGGGCTTTCGCTGGATTGATGGAAGATCCTGTGTCTTTGCACCATTGAGCAATATTGTTTAGTTGTTTCTGGACGGCTTCAGTTCTTTCCTGAGCATTTTTTGAAGTTTTGAAGACCAGGCCGTCATCCGCAAGGGTAAGCACCCGAGCAATTCCATTGTTGTTTAAGTCTGCAAGGCCCTTCGTGTAGACATTGTAGAGGACAGGAGAGAGTGGAGACCCTTGTGGCAGTCCCATGGATAGTTTAGAAGGTGCAGACATCCAATCTCCGAGGCGTAGGACGACGGTTCTTTCCTGAAGCGCTGCTGCTATCCATCTTGTCAGTGTCAAACTTACTCCATACCTTAGTAGCAGCTCCATGAGGTGCGCAAACTGGACTTTATTGTAGGCATCTTCAAGGTCAATTGCTACTGCTAGTGTTTCTTCTTTTCTTTGAAATCCTTCATACACCTCATATGCAAAAGCAGCTGCATTTTCCCATGTGGACTTGCCTGTTCTGTAACCACCTTGATTTGAAGGGAGAATGTGCCTGTGTTCAAGATCCCTTGCAAGTTTCCTGGCTATCATGCGTTCCATGAGCTTTCCAACAATGTTTTGCATGGTTAGGATCCGGTAGCCGCTTACCTGACGATGGTCCTTTCCTGGTTTTGGTATGGGTTTTAAGAAGCTGTGTGTCCAGTCCTCCGGCACCTGTCCATTGTGGAGACTGTTTTGATATAGATTGAAAAGTTTGCTTCTGTCTTCTTCCGATAGCTCCTTGATGTCTGCGTAACGAACTTTGTCTGGGCCAGGAGCCGATTCTTTCTTGCATTTAGCTATTGCCTCGTTTAGATCATCCATTGTCAAGTCATCATCAGGTCCAGTCTGCATAAGGGTTTGGTTTAACTCCTCAACATATTTCTTTTTCTCATCTAAGTTTCTTTGATCACTCTGTTGTATGAAACGTTTGAGCAAGGCAGATCCTTTTTCTTCATTTGTCTTAAGCTTGGTTCCGTCAGTGTCTAACATGTCTGGGGTTGTTGTTGTGCACGTTTTCCCTTCCATGCGACGATAAAATTGCCAGAACTCTGTCAATGTTGTGTCATAACTGAGTGCCTCGCAAAACTGTTTCCACTTGTCATTTTTGGCCTCTTGAGCAATGACTTCAAACTGTTTAGTTTTTTCTTTCATTTTTGTTTCAATATCTTTGTCCGGAGATGGTTTTGTTCTTTCTTTTTGCCAAAGTTTGACAGCCGCATGTTTTTCTATCCAGGCTCTCTCTGTGTCGGTATTCCACCATGGGGGCTGAATAGTTTGCATCCTGTTCAGTGCCGTTCTTTTGTTTCTTCTGCGTCTTAATTTTTCGATGACGGTTGTCTCAGGGGACAACACTTTATATCTGTGTTCCTATCAGAGTGGATTTCTTCAGGATTTTGACAGGGGACAACACTTTATATCTGTGTTCCTATCAGAGTGGATTTCTTCAGGATTTTGACAGGGGACAACACTTTATATCTGTGTACCTATCAGAGTGGATTTCTTCAACAGGATTTTGACAGGGGACAACACTTTATATCTGTGTTCCTATCAGAGTGGATTTCTTCAACAGGATTTTGACAGGGGACAACACTTTATATCTGTGTTCCTATCAGAGTGGATTTCTTGAACAGGATTTTGACAGGGGACAACACTTTATATCTGTGTTCCTATCAGAGTGGATTTCTTCAGGATTTTGACAGGGGACAACACTTTATATCTGTGTACCTATCAGAGTGGATTTCGTCAACAGGATTTTGACAGGGGACAACACTTTATATCTGTGTACCTATCAGAGTGGATTTCTTCAGGATTTTGACAGGGGACAACACTTTATATCTGTGTTCCTATCAGAGTGGATTTCTTCAGGATTTTGACAGGGGACAACACTTTATATCTGTGTTCCTATCAGAGTGGATTTCTTCAACAGGATTTTGACAGGGGACAACACTTTATATCTGTGTTCCTATCAGAGTGGATTTCTTCAGGATTTTGACAGGGGACAACACTTTATATCTGTGTTCCTATCAGAGTGGATTTCTTCAACAGGATTTTGACAGGGGACAACACTTTATGTCTGTGTTCCTATCAGAGTGGGTTTTGTTCAGGATTTTGACAGGGGACAACACTTTATATCTGTGTTCCTATCAGAGTGGATTTCTTCAACAGGATTTTGACAGGGGACAACACTTTATATCTGTGTTCCTATCAGAGTGGATTTCTTGAACAGGATTTTGACAGGGGACAACACTTTATATCTGTGTTCCTATCAGAGTGGATTTCTTGAACAGGATTTTGACAGGGGACAACACTTTATATCTGTGTTCCTATCAGAGTGGATTTCTTCAGGATTTTGACAGGGGACAACACTTTATATCTGTGTTCCTATCAGAGTGGATTTCTTCAGGATTTTGACAGGGGACAACACTTTATATCTGTGTACCTATCAGAGTGGATTTCTTCAACAGGATTTTGACAGGGGACAACACTTTATATCTGTGTTCCTATCATAGTGGATTTATTCGACAGGATTTTGACAGGGGACAACACTTTATATCTGTGTTCCTATCAGAGTGGATTTCTTCAACAGGATTTTGACAGGGGACAACACTTTATATCTGTGTTCCTATCAGAGTGGATTTCTTCAACAGGATTTTGACAGGGGACAACACTTTATATCTGTGTTCCTATCAGAGTGGATTTCTTCAACAGGATTTTGACAGGGGACAACACTTTATATCTGTGTTCCTATCAGAGTGGATTTCTTCAGGATTTTGACAGGGGACAACACTTAATATCTGTGTACCTATCAGAGTGGATTTCTTCAGGATTTTGACAGGGGACAACACTTTATATCTGTGTTCCTATCAGAGTGGGTTTCTTCAGGATTTTGACAGGGGACAACACTTTATATCTGTGTTCCTATCAGAGTGGATTTCTTCAGGATTTTGACAGGGGACAACACTTTATATCTGTGTTCCTATCAGAGTGGATTTCTTCAACAGGATTTTGACAGGGGACAACACTTTATATCTGTGTTCCTATCAGAGTGGATTTCTTCAACAGGATTTTGACAGGGGACAACACTTTATATCTGTGTTCCTATCAGAGTGGATTTCTTCAGGATTTTGACAGGGGACAACACTTTATATCTTTTTCCTATCAGAGTGGATTTCTTCAGGATTTTGACAGGGGACAACAGTTTATATCTGTGTACCTATCAGAGTGGATTTCTTCAACAGGATTTTGACAGGGGACAACACTTTATATCTGTGTTCCTATCAGAGTGGATTTCTTCAACAGGATTTTGACAGGGGACAACACTTTATATCTGTGTTCCTATCAGAGTGGATTTCTTCAGGATTTTGACAGGGGACAACACTTTATATCTGTGTACCTATCAGAGTGGATTTCTTCAGGATTTTGACAGGGGACAACACTTTATATCTGTGTTCCTATCAGAGTGGATTTCTTCAGGATTTTGACAGGGGACAACACTTTATATCTGTGTACCTATCAGAGTGGATTTCTTCAGGATTTTGACAGGGGACAACACTTTATATCTGTGTTCCTATCAGAGTGGATTTCTTCAACAGGATTTTGACAGGGGACAACACTTTATATCTGTGTTCCTATCAGAGTGGATTTCTTCAACAGGATTTTGACAGGGGACAACACTTTATATCTGTGTTCCTATCAGAGTGGATTTCTTCAACAGGATTTTGACAGGGGACAACACTTTATATCTGTGTTCCTATCAGAGTGGATTTCTTCAGGATTTTGACAGGGGACAACACTTTATATCTGTGTTCCTATCAGAGTGGATTTCTTCAGGATTTTGACAGGGGACAACACTTTATATCTGTGTTCCTATCAGAGTGGATTTCTTCAGGATTTTGACAGGGGACAACACTTTATATCTGTGTTCCTATCAGAGTGGATTTCTTCAGGATTTTGACAGGGGACAACACTTTATATCTGTGTTCCTATCAGAGTGGATTTCTTCAACAGGATTTTGACAGGGGACAACACTTTATATCTGTGTTCCTATCAGAGTGGATTTCTTCAACAGGATTTTGACAGGGGACAACACTTTATATCTGTGTTCCTATCAGAGTGGATTTCTTCAACAGGATTTTGACAGGGGACAACACTTTATATCTGTGTACCTATCAGAGTGGATTTCTTCAGGATTTTGACAGGGGACAACACTTTATATCTGTGTTCCTATCAGAGTGGATTTCTTCAACAGGATTTTGACAGGGGACAACACTTTATATCTGTGTTCCTATCAGAGTGGATTTCTTCAACAGGATTTTGACAGGGGACAACACTTTATATCTGTGTACCTATCAGAGTGGATTTCTTCAACAGGATTTTGACAGGGGACAACACTTTATATCTGTGTTCCTATCAGAGTGGATTTCTTCAACAGGATTTTGACAGGGGACAACACTTTATATCTGTGTTCCTATCAGAGTGGATTTCTTCAGGATTTTGACAGGGGACAACACTTTATATCTGTGTTCCTATCAGAGTGGATTTCTTCAGGATTTTGACAGGGGACAACACTTTATATCTGTGTTCCTATCAGAGTGGATTTCTTCAACAGGATTTTGACAGGGGACAACACTTTATATCTGTGTACCTATCAGAGTGGATTTCTTCAACAGGATTTTGACAGGGGACAACACTTTTCTTACCATGGGTTATTTTTCAGTGCGCCAAGTGCGTGCTCAATACTGGATTCGTCCGAATGAACAGACGCTCAGTTTGATTAAAACAACAACAACAACAACAACAACAACAAAAACAAAAAAACAACCCAGCAACAAAACTTTTTAATACCTTTTCTGAGTGCTTGTTTTTCTTAATCTTTCAGTTCTTCCCAAAGTTTGACCTTGAAATGTCAGATGGACCTCCCGTCCCAACAGACATCCAGGAGCTTGTAACTACATGTTGCCATGGGACTTTGGTGTGGTGATTTTTGTGGGGGTTTGTTTTGTTTTGTTAGTTTTGTTTTTGTGCGTTTGTGTTTTTTTCTTCATGATTATCATCATCTATTATTATTATTATTATCATTATCATCATCATCATAATTATGTAATGATTGGTGTGGCTTGTTGTGGGGTCAACTGTCTTTGCTGACTCTAGCACAACTTAAACATTTATTGTCTTATGCCCTATCCACTTTATTTCATTTTATGTATTATCATTACTGTCTGCTTTATGTTGTTGTTGTTTCCATGGTCAAAACGGTACAGGGCGTGGCATTTTCCTTATTTCGTGGTCGCATATTTGAATTTCTACAGGTTAAAAAAAAAAGTTGATTATGGAAAAACAACAAAAACCAATTATGAATACGACAAAACATCAACAACAACAACAAAAGACATCCAGGACCGCCCCCCCCCCCCACACACACACACACACACCCTAATCCAACAATACAGCCTCCACCGAGCCAGGACCCGAGCTCTGAACAACCTGACTTTAATTAAAGAACTATGCTGTCATGTATTCCAACACGTCGTTACCGATGCCCTTGTCAGATTGTTCCATTCACTCCAAACAGTCCCTTGTCCTTGATCTCGATCGTTAGAGAATTCGACACGAATATCGAATTTCACTCTCCTTCGAACGGCCGTTCACTCCCACGCTCGATCGATGAGATAAAACATGCTCAGCTTCCAGACAGCCATCCCACAGTGTTCATGTCACGTCCAATCAGAGTGAAGGTGAAGGTTGCGGCATGCCAGCGATCAGCAAGAAATGGGACGGAAACCGTGTGTGGCTTCCCTCCTTGCACGTTTTCATTCCGTGACCCCAGGGGTGCGATGGGCCGGAATTGGGCCAGTTAAAAAAAAACCCTCCTGCAAACTACACTTCGTTCATAACGTGTTTTAAGGCTCACACATGACACCAAGAACTAGCTCCACGTCGACTGACTGACTCCAAGGAATTTCGTTGACGGATCATTTGCATACAATTATCGCTGCATCTACACAGTTGGTGAGTCGCCTGCATGTGACGGCAACATAGAACATTGGGCGAAAAAAGGAGAGGGGGTGGGGAGGGGGGGATCGGGGGGAGGGGGGGAGTGCGTGGGGGCGGAGGGGGGGGGGGTTATAGTGCGACGCCTTCTTACTGGTTAAGAATCTGAGGAGATGATAGATTCATTTTACTGGTTGAAGATTCCACGAAAGGTCAGATTTGTTTGTTTGTGTTCGTGCGCGTGTTTGCTTGTGTGCGTGTTTGAATGTGTGTGTGTGTGTGTGTGTGTGTGTGTGTGTGTGTGTGTGTGTGTGTGTGTGTGTGTGCGCGCGTGCGCGCGTCGGTCAAGTCAAAATGATCTTTACTGAGGGTAAAAGAATAAGCTTGTACATATTTCTTTCGTCCTGCCCTCAGTATGATGGCAAAATCCAAGAGCATTCATAAAAGAAAAAGAAGAAAAAAAAGATCAACCCGTCAATTCACCAGCGAAAAATTAACACCTTTTGAGACGTGTGTGTGTGTGTGTGTGTGTGTGTGTGTGTGTGTGTGTGTGTGTGTGTGTGTGTGTGTGTGTGTGTGCGTGCGTGCGTGCGTGCGTGTGTGCGTGCGTGCGTGTGTGTGTGTGTGTGTGTGTGTGTGTGTTCGATAAAAGGGCAGAACAGACAGCTCCTTGGCCACTCTCTGGATGCAGTGTTTTCCATTGCCTGAGTAATTTCCATCATCCAATTTAATGCTTGACTTGGTGTGCATTTCGACTGGATGGTCATTCTTCTTATACCTTTTTCTTTCGTTTATCATTCCCAATTTAGCTCCCTATTCTTCTCCCTTTATCTTTCTACACCTTCCACTCCATACAAAACAACCAAACAACAAAAACAGCGAACTAAACAAATCCTGGTATTTATAGGCGACATTGGCGAACGTTGGTGAATGATCGCTTTTCACTTGAACGTTTCGCTGCACCGACTGCCGTGTTTCTAGTGAATGGCATTTCGATTAAAGTTCTGATATATACCGACATGTTCATTTCCTTACTGTTTAGGGTTTTGTCCGGTATCACACACACACACACACACACACACACACACACACACACACACACACACACACACACACACACACACACACACACACACACACACACACACACACACACACACACACACCATACCTGCAGTCCATCATAGGCCCACGACCCCAGCTTGAGGATGCAGATCTGGTCGTCGAAGGGGAAGTAAGTGATGTCCATCTTGCAGGAGCTGCGCATGCGCACGATGGGTGGCCAGAAGATGCGACCCTCGTGGCTGACCATGGCCAGAGACTTCATGTAGCCCTTGTTGTGGTTCTCCACGCTGATGGACACGGCCCGTGCCATTTCAGTCAGTGCAGTGAACAACACAGAGAGGGATATGAGGAGAGATATGTATAGGAAGAGGTGGCGTGGGAATGAGAGAGAGAGAGAGAGAGGGGGGGGGGAGAGAGAGAGAGAGAGAGAGAGAGAGAGAGAGAGAGAAAAGGACAAAGACAGAGAGGGGAGAGAGGGGGAGGAACAATCACTATGAGAAATGTTTGGACGAACGAAGCTGATCAAATTCGTTTGAAACACATAACAGTATCATCGGAATGAACAGCAACGGCAACAGCAGCAACAACTGCAACAACAGCAACAAATGTGTGTGATAACACTCTTCAACCCCAAGACTGGCAGAGAAAACAGAGGCTGCATCAGAGCGATGAAAATGTCTGACCACGAAAAAAGAAAAAAAGAAAAAAAAAATCAGCTAAAAATGGTCGTTTCTCATGAAACAGCCAACACGTATGCGCGCTCGAATTTTCATTCCTGCACCCTACTCCCCTGGAACCACACACACACACACACACACACACACACAGGCACGCGCACACACAAATTAACCGTCAATAGGACTCGTCATGAAATCCATCGAAAGCAAGAGGAATGGCCCATTTTGACAATCAATCAATCACACAAACAAACACGCAAACCCACTTTGCATTGAAATGAACTGATTTCCAATGAGAGGATCAAGCCATGTCATATTTTCGTGTAGACAACATTGTTTAAGGGGTATGTGTGCAACTGATTTTTTTTTCTGTTCGTCTTCATCTTCTTCATCTGTTACTCTTCCACTTCCTTCTCCTATCAATAACGTTAATGCCACTGCTACTGATAATGATAATCATGTGTATCTAAAAAAAAGGTTAATAGCACTTGCCAAAATACTTTTAAACAATTCATTGTAACATCATGAACAACGCACACACCTCTCCCACCTATACTACACCACCCTCGCCCCCCACCCAATGCTCAATTACATCCCCCCCCCCACACACATGTCTTGTGTATACCTAGACCTAGAAACAACCTTTATAAATCCAGCTTCCTATACTCTACGATTTCAGAACTGATGGAATTCCCATGTGTCTATGGGCGTAAATTCTCCACTGAGCGTGGCATGAAGATCCACAGGACCAAAAAGGGTTGTATGAAGAATATGACGAATGCTCAGCAGCGCACTGCACCAGCAGATAAGACGTCGGAAAACCAAGGCCAGGATTCAAACCACAGTGCCAAGGACATCCATACTGATAATTCAGAGGAATCAATCGTACAAGATCTTGAAGCCAAACGCCAGAAACTGAACCTGCCACCAGCAACTGCAAAAACGGAATGGGAAGAGTTGGACCAGAAAATAAAACGTGATGCGCTGATAGGAAAGAGCACCTTGGAACACTCGCTAGCCATCTACGGAGATATGGTGCACGCAAACTGTCGGGAAACCTATGGAGTGAAGGAACCAAAGACAAGAACACCTCCTCAAAAATCCAGGCGACAACGAGAAATGGACAACATCCGAAATGCAAAAGAAAGCTCAAGAAAACGATGAAAACAGCTTCAGGATTTGAGAAGCAGGGCCTACAGAAACTTTGGAAAGACCTGAAAGCAAAGCACAGTGCCCTCAGTAAAGCAGAATCAGCAAGGAGGAATAGGAGCAAAAAGAAGAACACACAAGACTGCTTCTTCCGAGACCCCTTTCAGTTCGCCAGGAAACTGTTCGAGCAGCCCAAATCAGGGACACTCACAGTGGACAAAGAAACACTTGAACAGCATCTCAGGAAAACGTCTTCTGATCTGCAAAGCAAGAAACCACTAGATCTCAAGGGTTTGGTTCATCCCAGGAAACCAGAGAAGAAGTTCAGCGATAAACCACCAACCCTTGAGGAAGTACAGAAAGTGGTCAAGAAAGCTAGGGCCAAATCATCACCAGAGCCTAACGGAATACCGTACCTGCTGTACAAGAAATGTCCTGAAGTCCTTGAGTGGCTCCACAGTGATAAGATCAGCATGGAGGAACCTGAAGATGATTGACCAGTGGATGATAGCTGATGCCGTGTACATCCCGAAAGAGCAGAATTCAAGTACAATCAGCCATTTCAGACCAATATCGCTCCTGAATGTCGAAGGAAAAATCTTCTTCTCTGCCATGGCTGCAAGACTGACAAAATACCTTATAGAAAATGAGTACCTGGATGTGTCAGTCCAGAAAGGCGGCATCCCAGGAGTTCCTGGCTGTGTAGAACATGCCACAATGATTTGGAATGCAATCCAAAGAGCAAAGACAGAGAAAAAGAACATTGACGTGGTATGGTTGGATCTGGCAAATGCGTACGGGTCAGTTTCTCATGAGATGATCCAAATGGCTCTCGAGATGCACCATGTCCCAACGAACATCAGGGAAATACTGAAGAAGTACGTCTATGACTTCTCAATGCGGTTCACCACCAATGAATACATGAAAGATTGGATCAGTCAGGAAGTGGGCATAGCCATGGGCTGTGCAATTTCTCCAATCCTGTTCGTGCTGGCAATGGAAGTGATCTTGAAGGCCTCAATGAAGGGAGCGGATCGAGCCGACCTCGGTAAGGGATACCAGATACCTCCTTTGAAAGCCTTCATGGATGACACAACAGTCCTTTTAACAAAAGAGGATGAGACCCGTGAAATATTGAAGCGCCTGAACGAGCTAGTTGCCTCAGCCAGGATGACCTTCAAACCAAAGAAATCACGGAGCCTCTCACTCCGTAAAGGAAAGGTAGCTGAAATGGTCACATTCACTGTACCCAACCAAGCCATTCCAACGGTCTCAGATGAACCAGTCAAGAGCCTTGGAAGATGGTATAACGAGTCCCTGAAAGACACAAAAAGAGGAAAGGAAACCAAGCAGACAGCAGGAGAAGGCCTGCATATCATAGACCAGTGTGGCCTTCCTGGCAAATACAAAGTGTGGTGCCTACAGTCCATGCTTATACCAAAGCTCCTGTGGCCTCTCCTGATATATGATATCAGCTGTAGCATAGTCGAGTCGATTGAGGCAAAGATCAACAAGTACGCAAATGGCTTGGTGTCCCACCTGGTCTCTCTGACGTGGTCTCTACTGTCGCCAAGCAAAGCTGAGGCTACCTCTGAAGTCCCTTGTCGAAGAATACAAGGTAGGGAAGGCAAGACTTCTCAGCATACTCGAAGACTCAGGTGACAGTATTGTGGGATCCAACCAACCCAAGCTGAAGACTGGCAGAAAATGGAAAGTCAGGGAGGCAGTCAGTGCAGCGAAAGAAAGCCTTAAGACGAAGGAAATGATAGGACACACCCAAACCAACAGACAAGGCCTGGGATCGACAAAGATGGAATGGTGGTCCAAGGCAAGGAGGGAAGCAAAAATAGACATGATCATACAGGAGATCAAGAGGGAAGAGGATGATAAAAGAGTCCAGAAGGCAGTCCAGCAAGGCCAGCAGGGGCAGTGGACAACATGGGAAAATGCACTCCAAAGGAGCCTCAGCTGGAGCGACATGTGGAACATGGCCCATCTGAGGATCAGCTTCATGTTAAGATCTGTGTACGGCCTCTTTTCCCCAAAAAACAAACTTGGTGAAATGGGGGAAAGCAGGTGACTGCGTGCCCACTCTGTCACGGCAAACAAACAGTGGAACATGTCCTCAGCTCATGTAAAGTGGCGTTGAGCCAAGGACGGTACACATGGAGGCACAACCAAGGGCTTAAAGAAATTGCACACGTGGTGAGCACTGTCCAAGGACCACCAACACCACCAGAAGT
>NC_134880.1:970654-985654 GCF_041734735.1 Babylonia areolata | reverse complement strand
TTGACAACACACTGTCCATGCCCCCCAGAAAATCAGTCAGACATGTCAATCCTGCTACTATCAATTGCGGCGCATCAGTTCCGCCCGGAAATATCTTTCCACTGACGCAACATTTAGACTTGTCGTTTCTCTAATTCTCTCTCGCCTTGACTACCATAACTCTCTATTGTCTGGTTTGCCTGCTTCGTCCATTCAGTCCCTTCAGCGCATACAAAACTTTGCTGCCTGACTCGTCCTCAGAAAGAAATTACCTGAGTACATCACTTCTCTTTTGCAACATCTCCACTGGCTCCGTGTCTCACACAGAATAAAGTACAAGATCAGCACTCTATGTTATAAATGTATTCACAAATCTGCCCCTTCCTATATCTGTAGCTGCCTTCACCTCTACACTCCATCTCGCTCTCTACGATCGGCTTCGAATCCACTTTGTTTACGCATACCTAGATTTAAACATTCGACTGTTGGCCGCCGTTCTTTGTCTCTGGACCTTGCAATTGGAATGAACTTCCTCTTTCGCTTCGTCTGGTCTCCGTACTCAGCTCTTTCAAGTCTGGTCTTAAAACCCACCTCTTCCCAAAATAGCCTCCCTTCCCTGCCTCTTCCTTGTCTTCAGCTTCTCCAGTTTTAGAGTTATGTATGCGTGTGAATGACTGGTGCGAAAGCGCATTGATTTGTCTCTGCACAAGATTCAGCGTTATATAAATACCAGTATCATTATCATTATCATTATAATTATAATGTGTGGTGGGGGAGATAGGTAGGAGTGTGAGAACACTTCTAGCAGTGAAGTGAATGTGTGTCATTATGGTGTTCAGCAGCAAGGAGGAGGGGAGTGAGGGGGGAGGGACGTGGGAGACCTTCAGGTGAGGATGAAACACGCACAGCACGTCACACGGTGTGGGAAAGGGCAGACAACAGCACGTCACACGGTGTGGGAAAGGGCAGGCAACAGCACGTCACACGGTGTGGGAAAGGGCAGGCAACAGCACGTCACACGGTGTGGGAAAGGGCAGGCAACAGCACGTCAGACGGTGTGGGAAAGGGCAGGCAACAGCACGTCAGACGGTGTGGGAAAGGGCAGACAACAGCACGTCACACGGTGTGGGAAAGGGCAGGCAACAGCACGTCACACGGTGTGGGAAAGGGTAGGCAACAGCACGTCACACGGTGTGGGAAAGGGCAGGCAACAGCACGTCAGACGGTGTGGGAAAGGGCAGGCAACAGCACGTCAGACGGTGTGGGAAAGGGCAGGCAACAGCACGTCAGACGGTGTGGGAAAGGGCAGGCAACAGCACGTCACACGGTGTGGGAAAGGGCAGACAACAGCACGTCACACGGTGTGGGAAAGGGCAGACAACAGCACGTCACACGGTGTGGGAAAGGGCAGGCAACAGCACGTCACACGGTGTGGGAAAGGGCAGGCAACAGCACGTCACACGGTGTGGGAAAGGGCAGGCAACAGCACGTCAGACGGTGTGGGAAAGGGCAGGCAACAGCACGTCAGACGGTGTGGGAAAGGGCAGGCAACAGCACGTCAGACGGTGTGGGAAAGGGCAGGCAACAGCACGTCAGACGGTGTGGGAAAGGGCAGGCAACAGCACGTCACACGGTGTGGGAAAGGGCAGACAACAGCACGTCAGACGGTGTGGGAAAGGGTAGACAACAGCACGTCACACGGTGTGGGAAAGGGCAGGCAACAGCACGTCACACGGTGTGGGAAAGGGCAGGCAACAGCACGTCAGACGGTGTGGGAAAGGGCAGGCAACAGCACGTCAGACGGTGTGGGAAAGGGCAGGCAACAGCACGTCACACGGTGTGGGAAAGGGCAGGCAACAGCACGTCAGACGGTGTGGGAAAGGGCAGGCACAGGAGACGGGAAACGCCAGCCCATCATAAACCCATTGACACATTGCCATCATCTGGGGATGTCTATGTTAAAGTGAGAGGGAGACAGACAGAGAGAGACAGAGACAGAGACAGTGGTGTGTGTGTGTGTGTGTGTGTGTGTGTGTGTGTGTGTGTGTGTGTGTGTGTGTGTTCATGCACATGAATGCACGAACAGAACAATCCAAATATGCAAATAATGCTACATGCATGCACACGGGCCTGACGGGCGTGTTGTGTTATGCTGCTGTCAGTCATTGGTCCAGCTGGTGTGGTGTAGTGTACCGTCCACCGTCCTGTCCGCACTCGTCAGCTGTTAGTGAGCTGTTTCATCTTGATTGATGGGAAGCTTCTGTTCGTGATGATCGTTATACCTCTGGGTTAGGGGATCCATCTTGATACGATTTGATTCACGGCAGTCTTTTGACATACATTGACCATACATCAGGTGGATCATACACACATCAGGTGGACAATACACACATCAGGTGGATCATACACACATCAGGCGGACCATACACACATCAGGTGGACTGTACACACATCAGGTGGACCATACACACATCAGGTGGACCTACACACATCAGGTGGTGAACCATACACACATCAGGTGGATCATACACACATCAGGTGGACCATACACACATCAGGTGGACCATACACACATCAGGTGGATCATACACACATCAGGTGGATCATACACACATCAGGTGGTGAACCATACACATATCAGGTGGACCATACACACATCAGGTGAACAATACACAGATCAGGTGGACCATACACACATCAGGTGGTGAACCATACACACATCAGGTGGATCATACACACATCAGGTGGACCATACACACATCAGGTGGATCATACACATCAGGTGGATCATACACACATCAGGTGGATCATACACACATCAGGTGGACCATACACACATCAGGTGGACCATACACACATCAGGTGGACCATACACACATCACGAGTACAATACACACATCAGGTGGTGGACCATACACACATCAGGTGGATCATACACACATCAGGTGGTGAACCATACACACATCAGGTGGACCATACACACATCAGGTGGTGAACCATACACACATCAGGTGGATCATACACACATCAGGTGGTGGACCATACACACATCAGGTGGATCATACACACATCAGGTGGACCTACACACATCAGGTGGACCATACACACATCAGGTGTACAATACACACATCAGGTGGACTATACACACATCAGGTGGACCTACACACATCAGGTGGATCATACACACATCAGGTGGATCATACACATCAGGTGGATCATACACACATCAGGTGGACCATACACACATCAGGTGGACCTACACACATCAGGTGGATCATACACATCAGGTGGACCATACACACATCAGGTGGACCATACACACATCAGGTGGATCATACACACATCAGGTGGACCTACACACATCAGGTGGATCATACACACATCAGGTGGATCATACACACATCAGGTGGACCTACACACATCAGGTGGACCTACACACATCAGGTGGACCACATCCTAAGGCACACGGAACGAAGTAGAGGGGAATACGGTAAGCAGTTATAAGAGGGGCGTCGTGTTCGTCGATCAAAACATTTGTAACTGGCCCTCTAAAATAGAAAGACAGAGACAGAGAGAGAGACAGAGAGAGAGACAGAGAGAGACAGAGAGAGAGACAGAGAGAGAGAGACAGAGAGAGAGAGAGAGTGCGGGTGGAAGTGGAGGCATTGGTCAGTGGATAGAGAGAGGTGGCGGGGAGGGGCTGAAACAGAGAGACAGAGACAGAAAGACAAAAACAGAGAAACTGTGACAGACAGACAGACAGACAGACAGACAGAAAAAGCGTTAGAGAGACAGAGACAAATAAAGAGACAGACACAGAGGAAGATATCAGCAAGTATTTGCTTCTGATTTCACTACGGATTTGACAGAAAAAAAAGAAGAAAAAAAAAAACTCCCACTGGGAGCTTGATTAGACATTTCAAAAAGTTTTATTTTGTTCCCTCAGACTGGGATAAGCCAGAGGAATGAAGCTGCCTCCAGCAGTAGGCATGGGAAATGGAATCTGACCGAGCAGACCAGCACTAGGCATGGGAAATGGAATCTGCTCGGTACTAGGCATGGGAAATGGAATCTGCTCGGTACTAGGCATGGGAAATGGAATCTGCTCGGTACTAGGCATGGGAAATGGAATGTGACCGGGCAGACCAGCACTAGGCATGGGAAATGGAATCTGCTCGGTACTAGGCATGGGAAATGGAATGTGACCGAGCAGACCAGCACTAGGCATGGGAAATGGAATGTGACCGAGCAGACCAGCACTAGGCATGGGAAATGGAATGTGACCGAGCAGACCAGCACCAGACAAGGGAAATGGAATCTGACCGAGCTGACCAATCCTCTTTGTGCTTCAGGATCATAGGGAAGATCGAGAAGTAATGCGTGGTGATTTGTGTTTTGCCTGTTTGTTTCTGTTTGTCTGTTTGTTTTAATGCCCCATCATCTGCACCATAGAGATAGAAGATCGAGAACTAATACGTTTTGATTTGTGTTTTATGTTCTTGCTTCTCTGTGTTTATTTTTCTTCAGTGTTTCATGCACCATCATCTGCGCCATTTCAAAGGCATTGCTCCCTGCAGGCTCCTTCTAAGTCTTCCATACACACGACACACAGGGATTCGTCTGCCGCAGTCAGCACCGGCCTGGCCACACAGAGAGCTGTTGACATTAGGTCTCTTGGAGGCCACACACCAGAGGAGACCCTACATTTCCTGCTGCGTCACTGCTGATGCTCAGTAGGGCCTGTTCTGAATCAAAAGACGCAGGACAGTATATACGAAGTACCTTGACGATAACGATCGTTTTGTCGCGGAGCCAGACTGAACGAAGCGTCTATTCCAGTGTGGAGACTGCCACCACGCACTCAGACATCAATTACCCCATCAATCTGTCGACAACGAAGACCTTGGCAGGAATTTACACCAAGCAAGGCAGTAGAAGGGAGGGGTGGTTGAAACTGAGATCATCATAAAGATATAAAAACACCAACATACAATACGTGCTGTTTTCCTTAATTGCTTTCTAATCTATGCAAAGAATACGTGCTGTTTTCCTTAATTGTTTTCTAATCTATGCAACATTTGAGAAGACGGGCTTTCGAATAAACCATCTCCGTGTTTCCTGAAAAAAGCACAAAAAACATCAGAAAATCGTTTTGAATTTCCACTAAGACTTAAATATCCTTTGACATTTCAATGAGATTTGTTGCTAAGCTTACGCTGTCACAGCTAAAACGAAAGCAATGCAAGGGAAGCTATCGATGTCAATTCCGAATAAAGCAGAGTTTATACAGATCGGATATCTATCGGTTTCGCTGTATGTCAGATCATTAGGTGTACACATGCCCACACCCAGAAAGTTCTTTAATGCAAATGAATGCACGCTTTCGCAATTCACAGCAGCTTTGTTTAACTCCCGTATTTCTGAACCATAATGTACAACAGTATGCACTTGTGACTCAAATACTTTCATAAACAATTTCAAAGAAATGTTGTAAAATGATCATATGTTTTTTCAAGATACACAATGAAGCATTTTGTGCCCTGCTGGCAAGATCTTTGGGAGTGGTAACAAAACTTAAACGCGTTGTGAACAATATCCCCAGGTATTTGTACACATTAACTTCAGGCATTATTGTGTATTTTGTATTTGTATTTCTTTTTATCACAACAGATTTCTCTGTGTGAAATTCGGGCTGCTCTCCCCAGGGAGAGCGCGTCGCTACACTACAGCGCAACCCATATTTTTTGTATTTTTTCCTGCCTGCAGTTTCATTTGTTTTTCCTATCGAAGTGGATTTTTCTACACAATTTTGCCAGGAACAACCCTTTTGTTGCCTTGGGTTCTTTTACGTGCGCTAAGTGCATGCTGCACACGGGACCTCGGTTTATCGTCTCATCCGAATGACTAGCGTCCAGACCACCACTCAAGGTCTAGTGGAGTAGGGGAAAATATCGGCGGCTGAGCCGTGATTTGAACCAGCGCGCTCAATTTCTCTCGCTTCCTAGGCGGACGCTATACATCTAGGCCGTCACTCCACGCTATAACGCTATCGTATATCCATCTCTCCCCCATACCTAAGTATCCACCTAATGTTACTTTTGCTCATACTTACCTTCAATTGAAGAGGTAATGCAGCATGTGTATTATCAAGCTGTGCTTATAAACAAATGGCTGTTTCAGACAACAAAACGATACCATCGGTTAAAGAGGGCTTGTAAACAAATGGCTGTTTCAGACAACAAAACAATACCATCGGTTAAAGAGTGCTTGTAAACAAATGGCTGTTTCAGACAACAAAACAATACCATCGGTTAAAGAGGGCTTGTAAACAAATGGCTGTTTCAGACAACAAAACAATACCATCGGTTAAAGAGGGCTTGTAAACAAATGGCTGTTTCAGACAACAAAACAATACCATCGGTTAAAGAGGGCTTGTAAACAAATGGCTGTTTCAGACAACAGAACAATGCCATCTGTTAAAGAGGGCTTGTAAAGAAATGGCTGTTTCAGACAACAGAACAATACCATCGGTTAAAGAGGGCTTGTAAACAAATGGCTGTTTCAGACAACAGAACAATACCATCGGTTAAAGAGAAGGATGAATAGTTCAAAAGCATCAAAAGTGAGTCGGGTGTCACAGCCTCCGTGAGAGAGAGAGAGACACACAGAGAGAGAGAGAGACAGAGACAGACAAAGAGAGAGAGAGTTGAAAGAGAGAGAGACAGAGACAGAGAAATAGGTAGCAGGCAGAGATAGGGGAGGAGGAGGAGGAGGAGGAGAGAGAGGGGGGTGAGAGAGAGATAGAGAGAGGGTGAGGGATACAGACAGACAGGAAGAAGAGACACAAAGAGAGAGAGAGAGGAAAAAATGGGAATAAAAAGAAAAGATTTGTGGGGAAAAAGAGGTTTCAGGCCCCCACCCCCACCCCCCATACCCCCAGACCCCACACATACAAAAAACATAAATAAATAAATAACTAGATAAATAGGAAAGAAAACAGAAGAAACTCTGGTGATTGGTAATCACAACTGGATCAATGTCTAACGCTTACCGATTCTACCACAGGGCCCAACAAGCTGACGCCAGAATAAAACAATGACCGATCCTGGTATTGAAGAAATCCCCCGCCCCCCTCTCTCTGATCTCTCCATCCTTTGCTGTCAGTGGCTTACAACAAATTATTTGTCACGCATGGTTTGTTTCTTTGTTTCTTCTTCTTCTTCTTCTTCTTCTTCTTTTTCTTCCGCCTCCTCCTCCTCATCATCATCATAATCATCATCATCTTCTTCTTCTTCTTCTTCCGCCTCCTCCTCCTCATCATCATCATAATCATCATCATCTTCTTCTTCTTCTTCTTCCGCCTCCTCCTCCTCCTCATCATCATAATCATCATCATCTTCTTCTTCTTCTTCTTCCGCCTCCTCCTCCTCCTCATCATCATAATCATCATCATCTTCTTCTTCTTCTTCTTCCGCCTCCTCCTCCTCATCATCATCATAATCATCATCATCTTCTTCTTCTTCTTCTTCCTCCTCCTCCTCCTCTTCATCATCATGCTTCATCATCATCATCATCTTCTTCTTCTTTTTCTTCTTCTTCTAAATACCCCCCCCCCCCCTGCTCCCCCTGCACAAGACCTCTGACCTATTCCGTTGAAGTTTTCATCGACATTTATCAGGCAGCATTCATTAAGGTTAAGTTTGTAACAGATAGGGAATCAAAACTAAGGCCTCAGCATGATGTCTATACTTCAAATCAAATCAAACCATGTTCCTTTTCGCCCAGCCAACCGCAAAGGGCCGTGCTATCCAGTGTAGCATTGTCCCATCACAACCACAAGCCTTCATTTCCCCACACCACATTAACGTCAGCTTTCAGGCTGTGAGGGCACTGCCACCAGATTAACACCGGATCAATTTTCTGTCACATTTTGCAAGCTTCATCGTTCATTAAAATGACGGAGAGAAAGAGACAGAGACAGAGAGAGTAGGAGGGGGGACAGAGAGAGAGAGAGAATGGGGGGAAAGAGACAACAGATTTATGTATGAACACATCTTGCTGTAGCAAGAGGGGTATATGTATGTGTACTTTCTCCTCTGTGTGTGTGTGTGTGTGTGTGTGTGTGTGTGTGTGTGAGAGAGAGAGAGAGAGAGAGAGAGGAGAGAGAGAGAGAGAGAGAGAGAGAGAGAGAGAGAGAGAGAGAGAGATGCAGACAGGCAGATGAACAGATATAAAGACAAACGGACAAGCAGGCAGGCACACAACCAGATAGACAGAAATACACACAGAGAAACAGATAGGGACAGTGACACACAGACATATATTGCCCGAAATACACACAGAGGCAGTGAGGCGTACAGACAAACGCAGAGACAGACAGACGGCCAGACAGACAGACAGACAGATACACAAGGCACCGTTACCTGATCCAGCCAGACATTGGTGGTAAGGACCTGGTTCTTCTCATCCTGAAACCACACATCATTTTATGGTTAAATGCATACACTTCCTCGCGTATTATTACATTGTTCATTGCAACTTATTTCATTTCATGTTGACGTTTTATACAAACTCAGGGCAGGATTTCAAGGCCTGTAAAGAACATTCGGTTTATGCACTGCTTTCTGTTTCTTATATATATATATATATATATATATATATATATATATATATATATATATATATATATATATATATATATATATATATATATATATATAAGAAGATGTGGTTTAGAGTATATGGACCGGTCCACACACTTTCAAGCCTCCTTGAATCTGAAACTGCAGCCGCACACTAAGCTAAGAATCAGGGTCACACACAATTCTGAACACCCTCTTGAACTCTTTTGATGGGGTTGCTACAGCGTGCAGACGGATCAGCATCAACTGAACTCCCCAGCTGCTTTACAGCAGGGCTCCGGACCAATAAAGAAGTAAGTGTTGGCTTGTGGGGGTGGGGGCGGGGGGGAGGTGGGGGTGCGGAGGGGGGAGGTGGGGGGAGGAGGGCTGGCGGTGTGATGGGGCTGGGGAAGGAGTGGAACTGTTGGCCAGATGTCTCCAGGTCTGTAGATTGTGTGTTTTAAAGCCTTGGCCATTGCACATTCCTTGCTTGCTTGATTTATCTATTATTCATTTATCATTGCTGTTATTATGATCATATTCGATTTTCTATTATTTCTTTCCTGCCCCATCCTCTGCACCGTGTCAGTGGCATCACGCCCACGCCGCTCACTCCGGCCCCCCCCACACACAGCCACACCCCCACACAGCCACACCCCCACACAGCCACACCCCCCCCACACACACACACACAGCCGCACCCCCCCCCCCACACACACACAGCCACACCCCCACACAGCCACCCCCCCCCACACACACACACAGCCGCACCCCCCACACACAGCCACACCCCCACACACAGCCACACCCCCACACAGCCACACCCCCCATACACAGCCACCCCCCCCACACACACACAGCCACACCCCCACACAGCCACACACCCCCCCACACACACAGCCACACCCACCACACACAGCCACACACCCCACACACAGCCACCCCCCCCCCACCCCCAGCCACACACCCCACTCACAGCCACACGCCCACACACAGCCACACCCCCACACACAGCCACACACCCCACACACAGCCACACCCCCACACACAGCCACACCCCCCACACACAGCCACACACCCCCACACAGCCACACCCCCCACACACAGCCACACCCCCACACACAGCCACACCCCCCACACACAGCCCCCCACACACAGCCACACCCCCACACACAGCCACACCTCCCACACACAGCCACACCCCCACACAGCCACCCCCCCCCTCACACACACACACACAGCCGCACTCCACACACACACACACACACACCCCCACACAGCCACCCCCCCCCCCACACACACACACACACAGCCGCACCCCCCACACACAGCCACACCCCAACACACAGCCACACCCCCACACAGCCACACCCCCCATACACAGCCACCCCCCCCCACACACACACAGCCACACCCCCACACAGCCACACACACCCCCACACACATATCACACCCACCACACACAGCCACACCCCCCACACACAGGCACACCCCCACCCCCCCCAGCCACACACTCCACTCACAGCCACACCCCCATACACAGCCACACCCCCACACACAGCCACACCCCACACACACAGCCACACACACCCACACAGCCACACCCACCACACACAACCACACCCCCACACACAGCCACACCCCCCACACACAGCCACACACCCCCACACAGCCACACCCACCACACACAACCACACCCCCACACACAGCCACACCCCCCACACACAGCCACACCTCCCCCACACAGCCACACCTCCACACAGCCACACCCCCACACAGCCACCCCCCGAACCCCCACACACACAGCCACCCCCCCCCCCACACACACACACAGCCACCCCCCAAAAAAAAACACCCCCACACACAGCCACACCCCCACACACAGCCACACACCCCCACACAGCCACACCCCCACACACAGCCACACCCCCACACACAGCCACACCTCCACACACAGCCACACCCCCACACACAGCCACACCCCCACACACAGCCACACCCCCACACACAGCCACACCCCCACACACAGCCACACCCCCACACACAGCCACACCCGGAGTCGACTGTCCCAGGGTTGGCGTCAGCAGTCCACAGGAAATCATCGATGTTAGGTCGCCAGGAGGCCTCACACCAGAGGAGATCCTGCACAGCTGTTGAGTCACTTCGCGCTGATTTTTAGTTGTGTCTGTTCTGATTTAAAGTACTTAGGGCACCACCTACAGAGCCCCCTACTAAAGAGAATAACTGCTTAGTCGTAGAGCCAGACTGTGAGCGTCCCGCCAACCCAGAGTGCAGTTCACCAACAGGTACCGCTAACGGCAGTCCGTCATAATGATGATGATGATGATGATGATGATGATGATGATAATAATAATAATAATAATAACTGTACATTTATCAGCGCTTTCCTCATTGCACAAAGCGCTTCACGAATCTGCCAACAAGACTTACCCCAAGCACAAGGCTTCGCAAAATGGTTTTCTAGTCCATTCTCTGCATGTTGCCAGTCCATCATTTTCACTTTTATTTCTGTCTTCTCCTCTGTATAGGAAAAAAATCATTGGATCCTGGCCTTGCTGGAGTAAAGACTGTCGTTGTATCCCTCCGATGACAGTCCTCAAGATTCAGTTAGGTGGAAAACGCTGCCCCATATTCCTAAACTAAAGCCACGTGGACTTTGGGATTGGCCACTACATTATGTTGGACTCCTACTCATTCAATAAATCTTACTCCCCAGCCGTAAAGCCGCCTGCCCCCGGAGGATGAACAAATAAACAGAGACACGAACGGAAAACAAAATCAAAACCAGGTCAGCACCTACAAAACAAAACAAAGCAAACCCAAACAAGTTTGACAGCTAACAAACGAGCGTTTCCGCCATCTTGTTGGGGGGGGGGGGGTTTACTCGTCAAGAGTGGTGGAATCCAAATTTTCGGATAAGACGGAGCACAGAGGTTCCATGTGCAGCTTGCAAACAGCGCACTTGGAAATGGCCAGGGAAACTAACATAAATACTTGTTGTGATCCAACCAGCTGTGGTTGTCATCAGAACAGGAAGTGAAGGACCACACATCCAAGACATGTTCTTTTCTCTTTGCGATTCAGAAAGAGGACGACGACGACGACGATGATGATGATGTTCAAAGGAAGACGTGACAGGCTGTACTCTATCAATCCTTCCATTACATGCACTGGCCGTCAGCAAGAACCCCCCCTCCCACCCACACACACACACACACCACACACACACACACACACACACACAGCCACAACCTCGAATGATAGCAGGGATCATACACACTGCTTTGTGTATGAGGGGAAGATTTAATGGAGCGCACTTGTTTCTCTGGAAAGGATCAATACTGATCATCTCTCCACTCCCTTGTCTCCGTCCCCGAGTTCTCCCAGCTTCTGGGCAAAGGTGGGTTTTTTGTGGGGGTTTTTCAAGACAACGGCTCTAGACCTGCAAGTTATCATTATTCTGTCCTTTCTCGTGTGTGTGTGTGTGTGTGTGTGTGTGTGTGTGTGTGTGTGTGTGTGTGTGTGTGTGTGTGTGTGTGTGCACGTGTCTGCAACAGTAGGCGTGAGTGTCCTTTCTGCTCGTCTTCCACAACACACTTTTAAACCTGAAGCCAGGACAAGAAAAGATGGACAATAAGCAATCAGATAGGAGCGGACTACCTGCTGATGAATGGTGTGACATGATGAATGGTGTGACATGATGAATGGTGTGACTGATGAATGGTGTGACATGATGAATGGTGTGACATGATGAATGATGAATGTTATGACATGATGAATGGTTTGATGGTGTGACATGATGAATGGTGTGACATGATGAATGGTATGACTGATGAATGGTGTGACTGATGAATGGTGTGACATGATGAATGATGAATGGTATGACATGATGAATGGTGTGACATGATGAATGATGAATGGTGTGACATGATGAATGGTGTGACATGATGAATGGTGTGACATGATGAACGATTGGTATGACATGATGAATGGTATGACATGATGAATGGTGTGACATGATGAATGGTGTGACATGATGAATGGTGTGACATGATGAATGGTGTGACATGATGAATGGTGTGACAGATGAACGGTGTGACATGATGAATGGTCTGACATGATGAATGGTCTGACATGATGAATGATGAATGGTGTGACATGATGAATGGTGTGACATGCTGAATGGTGTGACATGATGAATGGTGTGACATGATGAATGATGAATGGTGTGACATGATGAATGGTGTGACATGATGAATGATGAACGGTATGACATGATGAATGGTGTGACATGATGAATGATGAATGGTGTGACATGATGAATGATGAATGGTGTGACATGATGAATGGTGTGACATGATGAATGGTATGACATGATGAATGATGAATGGTATTGACATGATGAATGGTATGACGGATGAATGGTGTGACATGATGAATGATGAACGGTATGACATGAATGGTGTGACATGATGAATGGCGTGACATGATGAATGATGAATGGTGTGACATGATGAATGGCATCATCACAGTTTCCAAGCGCTTTTTCGTTGTCTCCCATCTACCGCTCTGTCTGTCTGTCTCTTTTTCTCTCTTGGTGTCGCGAGTGTGTGTCAACGGCATTTATTGCCTGTGCGTGCGTGCGCGCGCGCGCGCGTGTGTGTGTGTGTGTGTGTGTGTGTGTGTGTGTGTGTGTGTGTGTGTGTGCGCGCGCGCTCGCTCGCGCGTGCATGCATGTTTCTCTGATGTCCGAGCTCACGCGCGATGACAGGGGATTGCACGCGGTTCACTGCCACGCACATGCTTCCTTCTTTTTCTTGTTTTTTTTTTTTTTTTTTTTTTCTTGTCCCCCCCCCCCCCCCCCTTTCATTTCAGGACCAATGATGGCAATTTCAATGAAATGAACCTAGCACAAAGTATGGCCTCCAGACGTCAACCGCCGGGACTGGCCGCTACATTATTTTTGGATGCCTATTGATTTAATAAATCCCTCTCCCCTACACCCCCTCCCCCCGTGCCCCCAGTGCCCCCCGGAGGGTGAACAAATAAACAAAGACACGAACGGGAAACAAAACCAAACCAGGTCAGAACAAACAAAGCAAAACAAAGCAAACCCTGACAAATGTGACAGCCAAACAGCGTTTCCGCCAACTGTTCCTGGTTAGTCGTTGGGAGTGTTGGAATCCACTATTCGTTGGGAGTGTTGGAATCCACTATTCGTTGGGAGTGTTGGAATCCATTAGTCGTTGGGAGTGTTGGAATCCATTCTTCGTTGGGAGTGTTGGAATCCACTATTCGTTGGGAGTGTTGGAATCCATTAGTCGTTGGGAGTGTTGGAATCCACTATTCGTTGGGAGTGTTGGAATCCATTAGTCGTTGGGAGTGTTGGAATCCACTATTCGTTGGGAGTGTTGGAATCCATTCTTCGTTGGGAGTGTTGGAATCCACTATTCGTTGGGAGTGTTGGATTCCATTAGTCGTTGGGAGTGTTGGAATCCATTCTTCGTTGGGAGTGTTGGATTCCATTAGTCGTTGGGAGTGTTGGAATCCAAACACGGTCGTTCTCTCTCTCTCTTTGTGTCTTTCTCTGTCTCTCTCTGTCTCTGTCTCCTCTGTCTCTGTCTTTCTTTGCGCGCGTGCACGTGTGCGTGCTCATTGCGGTTAATGTGCGTCAGGTTAGTACCATCCATGAGGGCCGTTCCCTAACTGCATGCACGGACACAACGGGAGATATCTGTTCCCACAAGAAATGAACAGACGACGCACGACTGGAATGTGGACATGAAAAAAGAAAAGAAAGAACAAAGAAAAGAAAAGAAAACCCCGAGAAAAAGCTGGTGTGGACTGATGGGTATCTTTTCAATGTCTCGCCGCCCGCTCCTCAAGTTCCTCTGTTAATTAACCACATGTAGATAAAATATTGTGACACGTGGGTGTGCAGGTGTAGCGCCTGAAAATGACTCCACGGGTTTCGTGTTTACTTCACTGGTATCGGGCTATCCTTCCTCCCCCCCCCCCCCAACACACACACCAAGCTCCACTGCAGCTATTTTCGGCTAAGGCCATTTTTATCTCAATGCACTCTTCGTCCCTCATTAACTCTATTTCCATTGGAATATCTTGACAAACCACGAGGGAGTCGTTTTGGGGCAAGATTAGAATGGCTCCATTCAATGTCCGCAAAAGGCTTCAAGGCAATGATTTCCGGGGCCATAAGGACTGCCCTGCCCAAATATGACTCCCTGTGATTTATTTTGGCCTAGTCCAAATACATCCTACACGTGTTCGTGTGGAGTTAATCTGGTATTACCCCCGAATAATAATGATGATGATTAGTATTTACATAGCGCTGAATCTTGTGCAAAGACAAAATTTAATC
>NC_134880.1:963154-965654 GCF_041734735.1 Babylonia areolata | reverse complement strand
TGGTGGATTGATCTATGTGGAGAGATAGTGGCGGATTGATCTATGTGGAGAGATAGTGGCGGATTGATCTATGTGGAGAGATAGTGGTGGATTGATCTATGTGGAGAGAGAGTGGTGGATTGATCCCATGTGGAGAGATAGTGGCGGATTGATCCCATGTGGAGACATAGTGGTGGATTGATCTATGTGGAGAGATAGTGGTGGATTGATCTATGTGGAGAGATAGTGGTGGATTGATCTATGTGGAGAGATAGTGGCGGATTGATCTATGTGGAGAGATAGTGGTGGATTGATCTATGTGGAGAGATAGTGGCGGATTGATCTATGTGGAGAGATAGTGGTGGATTGATCTATGTGGAGAGATAGTGGCGGATTGATCTATGTGGAGAGATAGTGGTGGATTGATCTATGTGGAGAGATAGTGGTGGATTGATCTATGTGGAGAGATAGTGGCGGATTGATCTATGTGGAGAGATAGTGGCGGATTGATCTATGTGGAGAGATAGTGGCGGATTGATCTATGTGGAGACATAGTGGCGGATTGATCAATGTGGAGAGATACAGCTCCAGATAGGCAACATTACATATATCAGAAATGTGCTGTTGGAAGGAAACAGACTGGTCTAGGACCACACCAAGACTGCGAACAGAAGAAGAAATGAAACAGGTGTGCTATTGATCAGAACAGTCAGGACAGGAAGGATGCTGATGGCACTTTTTTTGGACAGGCTATCATAAATTGTCTTATCGTCACTTGGCTGCAGGTTATTGAGAGTTATCCAGTCCGTTAGATCTGCAATGCAGTCCCGTGTCTGAGTCACCAGTGCATCAATGTCAGCTATGGAAGCCGACTGACAGAGTTGAGTGTCATCAGCAAAACTCTTATGCGACATCGTATGATGACTGCTGACATCCGACACATGCTATCCACAGGCATATTTATTGACACGGTACTTACTCACTGACAATAACACCACTGTGTTTACATGAGCATGTAAAGAAGAAAGCAAGGGAGAGAAAAAGCAAGGAAGAAAAGTCAAGACAGGAAGTTACGTTCAATTTGTGAATTGACAGGGCGCAGGACATGAAGAGAAAGGAAGAGAAAGACGGAAAGAGGAAGTAAAAAGAAATATATGGGGGATAAACACACGAAGAATGACTGAAAGAAGGACGGAAAGAAAAAAAAAAAGGAGATGGAAGTAGAGAAAGTCAGAAAGACAAGGGTAAAGAAAGAAAGAAAGAAAGGAGATGGAAGTAGAGAAAGTCAGAAAGACAAGGGTAAAGAAAGAAAGAAAGGAGATGGAAGTAGAGAAAGTCAGAAAGACAAGGGTAAAGAAAGAAATAAAGGAGATGGAAGTAGAGAAAGTCAGAAAGACAAGGGTAAAGAAAGAAAGGAGATGGAAGTAGAGAAAGTCAGAAAGACAAGGGTAAAGAAAGAAAGGAGATGGAAGTAGAGAAAGTCAGAAAGACAAGGGGAAAGAAAGAAAGAAAGACAGGAGATGGAAGTAGAGAAAGTCAGAAAGACAAGGGTAAAGAAAGAAAGGAGATGGAAGTAGAGAAAGTCAGAAAGACAAGGGTAAAGAAAGAAAGAAAGAAAGGAGATGGAAGTAGAGAAAGTCAGAAAGACAAGGGTAAAGAAAGAAAGGAGATGGAAGTAGAGAAAGTCAGAAAGACAAGGGTAAAGAAAGAAAGAAAGAAAGGAGATGGAAGTAGAGAAAGTCAGAAAGACAAGGGTAAAGAAAGAAAGAAAGGAAGAAAGAAAGAAAGGAAAGATAGAAAGCAATATGCACGACAGAAACACTCCCATAACGCCACATTCACCAGCCACATCCGGACCGATAATTGAAGACACCCCCCGTCCACGATCTGCGTACAGACAGCAGCCCCAAATTCACATCGTGAAATACATTGTGACGCAACAATACAGCATGACACAATACAATCAAATACAATATCACGCAATACAATGAAGTGCAATATGATTCCACTCGTGCGATCCTAAGCAATACAACACGCCACAATACAACACAACAGAAAACTACACTAAACTACACATCACAACACAACACAATGAAATACAATGCAATAGCCACGCCATGCGTGAATCTCCTCAGATCAACCACAGACGAATGTCCCACTGCAGAAGAACGTCATGTGTGGATATTCACTGTGTGTGCAGATTACTGCTCTGGAGGAAAAGGACTGCACGTGTTGACAGCACACCAGGGTGACAGAGGGGTGTGAAACAGGACAGTGGCTGTTCTTACAGTCACGTTCACACCGTTGACAGCACACCAGGGTGACAGAGGGGTGTGAAACAGGACAGTGGCTGTTCTTACAGTCACGTTCACACCGTTGACAGCACACCAGGATGACAGAGGGGTGTGAAACAGGACAGTGGGTGTTCTTACTGTCACGTTCACACCGTTGACAGCACACCAGGATGACAGGGGTGTGAAACAGGACAGTGGGTGTTCTTACTGTCACGTTCACACCGTTG
>NC_134880.1:948154-958154 GCF_041734735.1 Babylonia areolata | reverse complement strand
CGCCATTCCATTCCAACATGGGGAAAGGATCAGATGGCCAACGCCAAGCAGCGTGGTCATCCATTTATTCATTCAGCCAATCCCCGTGGTTAATCCACGCGCGCACGGGACGCCAAGATTAATGAACGTGAATGCCGGACAGGGACAGTCAATAATGAATAATTCCACATCGCTTTCCATTCCCACACCTGAAGATACACTGGCAGGCTGACTGCATCTTTGTCTTGTGTTTGGAGAGTGCGCTGAGGATAGGACGTGACAGTGTGGAGGGGGCTTTCTCTCTCACAGATAGATAGATATATAGATAGATAGGTAGATAGATAGATAGATGGATAGATAGATAGATAGAGAGATAAACAGGTAGATAGACAGATAGGCAGGCAGATAGGTAGATTTATAGACAGACAGACAGACGTGGACATTGTTGGAGATACAAGTGGTGGGATTATCGTAAAGGCAATATTTTTTTTTCTCATCGCAGATAACAAGTACAAACAGCAACAAATAACATTAAAAAGAAGAAGAAGAAGAAGAAGAAGAAGAAGAAGAAGAAGAAGAAGAAACTAGAAATGAAATAAACTATGCACAGACATGCACGCACAGATCGCTTTTTTCGTGTTGAAGTGATCCAGACGTTGTATGTTTCTTTTCTTCTCTCCGGAAACAACTGGTTATTTGTCAAGGAGACCGGGGAGTGAAAAGAAACAAAATAATAGGAAAATAACATGCTTGCCTGAGGGAACTTCGCAAAGTTTGTGATCGTGCATCTTAGCTGCCTAAAAAAGCTGACAGGGAGAAACATAATCGTTAAAATATCCAGAAGCTAATCCGTATTGATGGCATGAAAGGAGAAATGCAAACGAAATATTGTGGAATACCGAACAGTCAAACAAATTGGAAAACAAGAAAATGCACATTGGGAGAGAGAGAGAGAGAGAGAGAGAGAGAGAGAGAGAGAGAGAGAGAGAGAGCATTGCTGTTATATACTTTGAACTCACAAATATCTTTTGAAACCATGAAGCATCAAAAGCAGAAAAGATGTTTTGCAATTGTGCTTTTCTTTGCAACGTATTCATTTAATCCTCATTTTGTTTGAAGAATCAACGTCCGTGACAGTAGCGATAAACCACTGTGTTGTCGGTTGTTGTTTTACCCTTGCCCATGAAAGCATGACCATACTTTTTAAAGTATGATGATGTGTGTAATGCCAGGCGCTGCATCGTTGGCCGACATCCAATGTGGCCATCTTTCCTTTTTTCTCTGTTTCCTTTGTTTCTCTTTAACATCTTCATCGGATCGTCGTTTTAGAGCGATCTTCAAATCACTTGGCGTTATCACATTCCAAATTAATTGCTATACACTTTGGGTTAAATCGTTTGTTCTCTAAATATTTCAACACCCTCTTCCTGTCCGCCTTACAAACTGACTTTACAGAAGTACGGCAAAACACTAAAAAAGCAGCCCTCAGATTGAAACGTTTAAACCACTGGGCTGTTTCTTGGTGTGAATGCAGTAGGGTGAAGGACGCAGTGCTGGTTGCGGCCCACTCACCACATCGATGATCTGGGTCAGGGTGATGCCCAGGTTGATGATGACGGGTTCCTTGGCGTCATACACGGGCCGGACGGCGGGGTCGTAGTTGGTGCGCAGCTTCTGCAACAGCCGCTGTTCATCGGTCAGGTCCTCCACTCGTCTCAGAAACTCTGGAACACACGGGAGAAGAGATGATGCTCGTTGTAGTTCAGTAGAAGAAAAAAAAAAGAAGAAGAAAAAGAAACTTCAAAAGTAGGAGGAAATGAAAAAAAAACAACAACAAAAAAACAACAACAGGAGGATGGAGGAAACCCCCACACAAACCAGAACGAACCAGCATCATTCAATGCTGTGATTGAAACACCTACAGACAATCAGAATCATTCAATGCTGTGATTGAAACACCTACAGACAACCAGCATCATTCAATGCTGTGATTGAAACACCTACAGACAATCAGAATCATTCAATGCTGTGATTGAAACACCTACAGACAACCAGCATCATTCAATGCTGTGATTGAAACACCTACAGACAATCAGAATCATTCAATGCTGTGATTGAAACACCTACAGACAACCAGCATCATTCAATGCTGTGATTGAAACACCTACAGACAATCAGAATCATTCAATACTGTGATTGAAACACCTACAGACAATCAGAATCATTCAGTGCTGTGATTGAAACACCTACAGACAACCAGCATCATTCAATGCTGTGATTGAAACACCTACAGACAACCAGCATCATTCAATACTGTGACTGAAACACCAGCATCATTCAATACTGTGACTGAAACACCTACAGACAATCAGCATCATTTATTGCTGTGATTGAAACACCTACAGACAACCAGCATCATTCAATGCTGTGATTGAAACACCTACAGACAATCAGCATCATTTAGTACTGTGATTGAAACACCTACAGACAATCAGCATCATTCAATGCTGTGATTGAAACACCTACAGACAATCAGCATCATTTAGTACTGTGATTGAAACACCTACAGACAACCAGAATCATTCAATACTGTGATTGAAACACCTACAGACAACCAGAATCATTCAATACTGTGATTGAAACACCTACAGTCACCAGCATCATTTAGTACTGTGATTGAAACACCTACAGACAATCAGCATCATTTAGTACTGTGATTGAAACACCTACAGACAACCAGCATCATTCATTGCTGTGATTGAAACACCTACAGACAACCAGCATCATTTAGTACTGTGATTGAAACACCTACAGACAATCAGCATCATTCATTGCTGTGATTGAAACACCTACAGACAATCAGCATCATTCAATGCTGTGATTGAAACACCTACAGACAATCAGCATCATTCAATGCTGTGATTGAAACACCTACAGACAATCAGCATCATTCAATGCTGTGATTGAAACACCTACAGACAATCAGCATCATTCATTGCTGTGATTGAAACACCTACAGACAATCAGAATCATTCAATGCTGTGATTGAAACACCTACAGACAATCAGCATCATTCAATGCTGTGATTGAAACACCTACAGACAATCAGCATCATTTAGTACTGTGATTGAAACACCTACAGACAATCAGCATCATTCAATGCTGTGATTGAAACACCTACAGACAATCAGCATCATTCAATGCTGTGATTGAAACACCTACAGACAACCAGCATCATTCAATGCTGTGATTGAAACACCTACAGACAATCAGCATCATTCAATGCTGTGATTGAAACACCTACAGACAATCAGCATCATTCAATGCTGTGATTGAAACACCTACAGACAATCAGCATCATTCAATGCTGTGATTGAAACACCTACAGACAATCAGCATCATTCAGTGCTGTGATTGAAACACCTACAGACAACCAGCATTATTCAATGCTGTGATTGAAACACCTACAGACAATCAGCATCATTCAATGCTGTGATTGAAACACCTACAGACAATCAGAATCATTCAATGCTGTGATTGAAACACCTACAGACAACCAGCATTATTCAATGCTGTGACTGAAACACCTACAGACAATCAGCATCATTCAATGCTGTGATTGAAACACCTACAGACAATCAGCATCATTCAATGCTGTGATTGAAACACCTACAGACAATCAGAATCATTCAATGCTGTGATTGAAACACCTACAGACAACCAGCATTATTCAATGCTGTGATTGAAACACCTACAGACAATCAGCATCATTCAATGCTGTGATTGAAACACCTACAGACAACCAGCATCATTCAATGCTGTGATTGAAACACCTACAGACAACCAGCATCATTCAATGCTGTGATTGAAACACCTACAGACAAGTCGGTAAAATACAGTGATACCGAAACAAAAAGAGAGAAAAAAAACCGCTTTAAAAGTGGAAAAATCAGTAATCAAATAACGCCTCTGTGTATGTGTGTGCGCGTGTGCTCTCTCTCTCTCTCTCTCTCTCTCTCTCTCTCTCTCTCTCTCTCTCTGTGTGTGTGTGTGTGTGTGTGTGGTGTTTGGTGTCCTTTTTATATTCCATTTGCAAAACGCGCTAGATGTGGTCTTTGCTCCACTGATATCAGATTGATTGTGATATGGCTTAAATACCTGTTTACTACTGCCGGGAGTCAACTGCATAAGTCATATCAATTTGCAGTCATGGAATAGCCTTCTTGGGATAAACTGCTTTTAACTTGACTACTTTTACCGTCTGGCTGACTGACATGTCCTGATTTGTTTGATAATTGTCTGACTTACTGATCACTGACTGATCGACTGCACGACGAGCAAAGAAGAAGAAGAAGAAGAAGAAGAAGAAGAAGAAGAAGAAGAAACAAACAACGAACAGCAATTTTCCAGGTACAGGTGAAAATGTCATCCTTTTATGGAGGCCTTCAATGTCGTTTGTCTTTTCATTCTCATTCCCATCAACGTAAAAAGGTTAAAACAACAACAACAGCAACAACACAACAAAAAACAAGCAAAGAAATCAAAGCAGACCACACAAAAAAAAAAGAAAAAAAAAGGAAAAAAAAGAGAAAAAAAGAAAGAAAAAAAAGTGCAAGCGGACACACCTACAGGCACATTCCGATGGACGAGCATCAAAGAGGATCAGGATCCCCACGAGCATCTCTTTATGAAGACCTCGCACGGAAGTAACAGGGAATCAGTATTGCCAGTTTCCTTTCTGGTGAACATCGGTGAATGTCTCCCCGTGACCAAAAATAGAATGGTGGGTGAACAGAACAAAGAGCGCCCAGTATATAAGACAAAGAATGAACAGAAGGAAGAGTGAAGGGAACAAAGAGCGAACAGTATATAAGACAAAGAATGAACAGAAGGAAGAGTGAATGAAACAAAGAGCGAACAGTATATAAGACAAGGAATGAAAAGAAGGAAGAGTGAATGGAACAAAGAGCGCCCAGTATATAAGACAAAGAATGAACAGAAGGAAGAGTGAAGGGAACAAAGAGCGCCCAGTATATAAGACAAAGAATGAACAGAAGAGTGAATGGAACAAAGAGCGCCCAGTATATAAGACAAAGAATGAACAGAAGGAAGAGTGAATGGAACAAAGAGCGAACAGTATATAAGACAAAGAATGAACAGAAGGAAGAGTGAAGGGAACAAAGAGCGCCCAGTATATAAGACAAAGAATGAACAGAAGGAAGAGTGAATGAAACAAAGAGCGAACAGTATATAAGACAAGGAATGAACAGAAGAGTGAATGGAACAAAGAGCGCCCAGTATATAAGACAAAGAATGAACAGAAGGAAGAGTGAATGAAACAAAGAGCGAACAGTATATAAGACAAGGAATGAAAAGAAGGAAAAATGAATGGAACAAAGAGCGCCCAGTATATAAGACACAGAATGAACAGAAGACAGAAGGAAGAGTGAAGGGAACAAAGAGCGAACAGTATATAAGACAAAGAATGAACAGAAGGAAGAGTGAATGGAACAAAGAGCGCCCAGTATATAAGACAAAGAATGAACAGAAGGAAGAGTGAAGGGAACAAAGAGCGCCCAGTATATAAGACAAAGAATGAACAGAAGGAAGAGTGAAGGGAACAAAGAGCGAACAGTATATAAGACAAAGAATGAACAGAAGGAAGAGTGAAGGGAACAAAGAGCGAACAGTATATAAGACAAAGAATGAACAGAATAGTGAATGGAACAAAGAGCGAACAGTATATAAGACAAGGAATGAACAGAAGAGTGAATGGAACAAAGAGCGAACAGTATATAAGACAAAGAATGAACGGAAGGAAGAGTGAACAGAACAAAGAGCGAACAGTATATAAGACAAAGAATGAACGGAAGGAAGAGTGAATGGAACAAAGAGCGAACAGGATGAAGTGAAGTATTATTGTATTGTATTGTATTGTATTGTATTGTATCGGATCGCATAGTATCGTATCTTATTCAATTGTGTGGTATTTCATTGTGTTGTATTGTATTGTGTTGTTGTACCTTGTGTCACAAATGAAATACAGGCTACTTTACCCCGGTAGAGCACGTCACTTATTTACAGAACTATCCTTTCTTTTCAATTGCCTGCAAACGTTCTTGTTGTCCTATCAAAGTGGATTTTTCTTCATAATCGTGCAAGGGCCAACCCTTTTGTTGCTGTGGGTTCTTTTGTTCTTTTACGTGCGTCACGTGCATGTTACACAAGGGACATTGGTTTATCGTCTCATCCGATAGACTAGCGTTCAGACCACCGTTCATGGTCCAGTGAAGGGGGGAGAAAATACCGGCCAGCGTGATATTGGACACTGGTTGGAAACTGGTAGTTCAGTCAACATTTGGTTCTTCTATAAAGCCTGGAATATTTTTCTTCTTTTTTTTTCTGGACGTGATGGATGGACATACTTTTCTGCATTCTTTTTGGCATAATCAAGGGGAGAGAGGAAGAAAAGAAAAAGAAAGAAAAACAAACACACAAAAAAAGCAGTATGCATTTTTTTTCAGTGGAGGGCACCCAGAAGTCTAAAGAGCCCTCTGCACAAGCTAAACGATGCCCACCAACGCCCACTTCCTTATCGTTGGCCCAATCCCACCAACTTAAACACGACCTACACACAGCATTGCAGACCCCTTCATCAGTCCATTCGATACCTTATCTCTTCACAGAGAGAGAGAGAGAGAGAGAGAGAGAGAGAGAGAGAGAGGGAGGGAGGGAGAGAGAGAGAGAGAGAGAGACAGGGAGGGAGGGAGAGAGAGAGAGAGAGAGAGAGAGAGAGAGAGAGAGAGAGAGAGAGAGAGAGAGAGAGATGAAGGGGCAGGGGGGGTCGACAGGTCGGACACCACAAGAGGGGATCTACCTGCACAGCATGATTACAGTCATAGAGAATCGTGACTGCCCACATGTGAAACTGTCCTCGGTATTTCTGACTGACCTCCGGCGGGGTAGAGGGGGTGATGCGTGAGCGCTCGTTTACTGACCAGACAATCTTTGATCGTCACTGACCAGACAATCTTTGATCGTCACTGACCAGACAATCCTTGATCGTCACTGACCAGACAATCATTGACCGTTACTGACCAGACAATCCTTGATCGTCACTGACCAGACAATCATTGACCGTTACTGACCAGACAATCTTTGATCGTCACTGGCCAGACAACCCTTGATCGTCACTGACCAGACAATCATTGATCGTTACTGACCAGACGAGCCATGATCGTCACTGACCAGACAATCCTTGATCGTTACTGACCAGACGAGCCATGATCGTTACTGACCAGACAAGCCATGATCGTTACTGACCAGACAAGCCATGATCATCACTGACCAGACGAGCCATGATCGTTACTGACCAGACAAGCCATGATCGTCACTGACCAGACGAGCCATGATCATCACTGACCAGACGAGCCATGATCGTTACTGACCAGACAAGCCATGATCGTCACTGACCAGACGAGCCATGATCATCACTGACCAGACGAGCCATGATCGTTACTGACCAGACAAGCCATGATCGTTACTGACCAGACGAGCCATGATCGTCACTGACCAGACGAGCCATGATCGTCACTGACCAGACAAGGCATGATCATCACTGACCAGACGAGCCATGATCATCACTGACCAGACGAGCCATGATCGTTACTGACCAGACGAGCCATGATCGTCACTGACCAGACGAGCCATGATCGTTCGTCCATCAAACTGACAGTTGCATCGTGTGGCAGCTTGTTGACAGTGTAAAATGGGCATGTGGGAAAAACAAATAAAGAAAAACGAAGTACTGTTTTTTGTTGTTGTATATAATCGTTTCTGAGACACCTGCCCCCCTTCTCTGTCTGTCTGTCTGTCTGTCTGTCTGTCTGTCTGTCTGTCTCTCTCTCTTTCTCTCTCTCTCTCATCCCCCCTCTCTCTTTCTCATATATATAGTCATTCACGCAAACACACACACACACATACACACAAACACACACACACACTCTCTCTCTTTCTCTCTCTCACACACACACACACACACACACACACACACACACACACACATGTACACCATCTAACTCATTTACTCACTATATGCAACAAAGATTCCCTTTCAAATATGCAACAGCAATCAATAAGATATGCAACAATAATCAATGAGATATGTAATAGCAATCAATAAGATATGCAACAGCAATCAATAAGATATGCAACAGCAATCAATTAGTTGACTGGGCAGGGTATAGGTCAGAAGCAGGCAGCTGGAGAAGCGACGTGTGTAGCAAGGAGTTCAGTCATGGTACCCACACCCAGAAGGAAAGCTTTCTGTTATAGGATAATGCCCAC
Organism: Babylonia areolata; assembly: GCF_041734735.1. Classification (NCBI taxonomy): domain Eukaryota; kingdom Metazoa; phylum Mollusca; class Gastropoda; order Neogastropoda; family Buccinidae; genus Babylonia; species Babylonia areolata. Next base: position 949,829 of record NC_134880.1, on the reverse strand, counting down.
CACCCATTGATTCCCAACTTTCTGAACTTGTCCCAAACCACCACCACCACCACCACCACCCATTGATTCCCAACTTTCTGAACTTGTCCCAAACCACCACCACCACCACCACCACCACCCATTGATTCCCAACTTTCTGAACTTGTCCCAAACCACCACCACCACCACCACTACCACCACTGCCACCATCACCACCTCCTCCACCACCACCACCACCACCACCCATTGATTCCCAACTTTCTGAACTTGTCCCAAACCACCACCACCACCACCACTACCACCACTGCCACCATCACCACCTCCACCACCACCACCACCACACCAGCAAAGGCTAACCAGCCTTGAGCAGGAGCATAAAACCCACCATCACTGCCTTCCATCCACCCTTCCCCCTGCCCCTCTGCCTCTCTCTCTCTCTCTCTCAAGCGCGGTCTTTTGACAAGTGTGTTATGCGACAGCACAGTGGGTGGAGTGAGTGTGTGGAGAAGAGGGGGGAGGCGGGGTATGTAGGTGTAGACAGCGTGATTACAGTTCTAGAAGGAGTCCTGGAGATTTCTCCCTTTCTGCCAGTTTCTCTGCCTCCCAAAATCAAAGGCCAGGGAAGAAAGGGGTATGGTTTAGAGGGGCAGGGGGCGGGGGGAGGGTTGTCTTTTAGCCAAGCACCAAGGAACATGACCTTAAATTAAAATCGCGCAAGCAAAACTAGGTCGTTGTTAAACTCAATAACTATCGGTAGTGCGCGATTCCCGTGTCACTAGCAAGGAAGTAATTCTATTCAATTAATGTCCCGTCACGTATATGCTGCTGACTGCAGACATCCAGTGAAAGTTTACAGCATTGGGGGAAGGCAGTGAGGTGGTGTGAGGTGATGCCATGTGGGAGAGGGCGTGGTGTTCGTGACTGAAGGGGAAAGAACCCCAGGGGTTTCCGAGCGTTTCGACCAGTTGGCGTGATTCTGTAACTCGTGGGTGTGGGGATGGAAGGTGCGCGGGATGGGAACACAGGGCGAGCTGTTTATACATACAGCAAAACATGCAGCACAACTTGGTTGTGGCAACGACACTTTTCTTTTTCAAGTGATATGTCACAGATTCTGATTCACTGGTGAATGCAAAGAAAACGCATGGGAGTGTGAACCATAACTGGGACTTAAGTTGTTTTCTGTTTTCTTTTTCTGCTTTTCTGTCGCTATTTTTGTCTGTCTGTCTGCCTGTCTGTCTGTATGTCGATCTGCTTCTCTCTCTCTCTCTCTCTCTCTCTCTCTCTCTCTCTCTCTCTCTCTCTCTCTCATACACATACACACATGCACGTATACCAAGACACAAAAACGCATGCACACACACATGCAAAAACACACACAGACACAGACAGACAGACAGACAGACAGACACACACACACACACACACACACACACACACACACCTCAAACACACCGACTATGATTCATTCACACACTCACTCACTCGCACACTCACTAATTTGATGGGATTTTTTCATCACTGTTTTGAAAAGGAATGCCGTTTCAATATGCAACAGATGTCGCAAGGAAGTTGCGTGCAGCGGGCAGATGAATTTGGGTAATTCCATTGCTCTTGCTCAACCTGTCTTCCCCCCCCCCCCCTTGCAAACCAAAAAGAGGCCAATTGAGGCCACGCTCTGACCTTCTGCCATGTT
>NC_134880.1:940654-945654 GCF_041734735.1 Babylonia areolata | reverse complement strand
CAAATGATCACCATGCACCATGCTTTTCTTTCTGTCAAAACAGACACACATAAATATGCGAGGCACATCTGTCGTCTGGTTTGAAACAGAATGGCTACATTCTGAGGGACAGATTGAATTAAAGGAAAAGCCATTTCCTAAACGCTTAATGTGCATGCACAGCGCAAGATGTCAACCCCTCAGGCCTGACCTCCCCACTCTCCTCTCTCTCAGCTTGGAGTGGGTCATCTGGAGTGGACGGGATGTGTTTGGGGGGAGGGGGGGGGGGGGGGGGGGGGGGGGTTGAGGGGGTGTCTGAGGGTTTGTATCCATGTGCGTCTATATGAGTGCACACGAAAACCCCTCTCCACAACCACCCCTCTCTCTCTCTTATATGCACAAACGCACACGCACACACGCACGCGCGCGCGCACGCACACGCACATACACACACACACTCACATTCCCCCAGAGAGACAGACAGACAGACAGACACACACACACACACACACACACACACACTCATGTGCGCGCGTACACGTACACGCATTCACGCACACCCGCATGTATCAAGGGTTTTTTTGTTTTGTTTTTTTGTCAGCGTACTGAAATGTTTTCCACATTCATGAGACATGGAAGAGGAAATCACAGATCGGCTAAAACAAAAACGGAACACCTTTCTATCTGAAAAAACAAATGAACCAGACGTAGTGTGTCACACAAGTGCGGGTTCTCTACGGAAAAGAATGCGTTGTTCAGTTCACGTTCAGTTTCTCAAGGAGGCGTCACAATGTTCGGACAATTCCATATATACACTGCACCACCTGCTAAAACAGATTTCTGGCCAGCAGCGTAACCCAACTTACTAAGTCAGGCCGCAAGAACACGCAAATTCTCTCTATATATAAAACAAAAATAAAGAAAAAAGAAACTTGTTTGAAAAATAAATACAACGCGTTGTTTCGGTATGAAAATGAACACACTGCCCGGTCCTGAGCCATCTGATATCAAGAACGTCCCCCACCTGCTTTCATGTCCGTCCAACTTCCGTGGGTCCTCTATCACGGTCAGACACTACCTTCCATTAAAAAAGAAACAAAAAAGAAAAAAGAAAGAAAAGAAACATATTTGTAACATAAGCACGCCTTCTTCCGGTATTAAAATGGACTTAGTGCCGAGCCATCCTGAGCCATCAGAATCAAGGACGGCCCCAACCTGTTGCTCTCATGTCCATCATGTCACGTTCCGGAGATCCTCCAACACGTTCAGACACCACCTTCGGAATACGTTCGACATAAAAAGATAACACGTTCCACAACCTGAAACGATGTCAACGGCAGACAGAGACTGAACCAGGTGGGGGTTGGGGTTAGGTTTGTAAATGCTGAACACTGCTCTGAATCTGTTGAGCGTAGTTTTCCTTTTTGGTATGTTGTATGACAAAGTATACCGGTTTTGCTTGTGATTTGTATTATGATTCACAGACTTCGCCACACGTAAATTATCTGCTGTGATCATAAAGTTATTCTCATTCTGATTCTGATTACCTTTATACTTCAAAATATACGCACATCCAGACAACTAGTGCACTGCATTATATTACTTTTTTGTTTTGTTTTTATAAATCACAACATGTTTCTCTGTGTAAAATTTGGGAACCTGTCCCCTGGGGGAACACATAGCCAAAGTGATTCGTCACCTTTCTTTTCTATCCGTATGGCTTTTCGTAACATCTACAGGTATGGCTTTTCGTAACATCTACAGGTATGGCTTTTGGTAACATCTACAGGTATGGCTTTTCGTAACATCTACAGGTATGGCTTTTGGTAACATCTACAGGTATGGCTTTTGGTAACATCTACAGGTATGGCTTTTCGTAACATCTACAGGTATGGCTTTTCGTAACATCTACAGGTATGGCTTTTCGTAACATCTAAACGTGTTTATTTCTGTAACATTTTGTCAGGGACAACCTTTCTTGCTACCGTATGTTATTCTACGTGCGCTAAGTTGACACAATGAACACGACCTCGATCTATCGTTCCATCCCAAAGACTAGCACCTAGACCACCACTCGAGGCCCAGTGAAGGATGTGGGGGTGGGGAAGGGGACTGAACATCTCAGTCCGTGTTTGGGATTCGAACTCGTGGACATTTGCTTCCTAGTCGGGCGCATGACTGCTATTTGTCCACCGCTCTAATAGCTGAAAGACTGAAGTTTGTCAGGGAGAGTGACCGAAGGCTACTGAAACCAGCTACCCAGAGATCAATGGCTGCATAAAGACAGTGATGAAGCCACTATTTCCTCTGACGTTTGGCATTTTTCTGCAAGGCGACCATAAACTAACAGCACATAAAGCATGAGTTATATTCCGGAGTTCTTTGCTCGTCTCACAGAGACGGTACAGAGGAACTCGTCTTCATGTGCTGCAGGGTGAAATAAGGATGAAGTGTCGTTTACAGCGCGCTGTGAATAAAAGCCGATAGCAGGGTATATTGTTTTGGGAATAGAAACAACGACAACTGATATTTAAAAAAACACAAAAAAACAAACAAAACAAAACAAAAAAAAAACAAAAAAACCCAAAAACACAAACAAACAAAAAACACAACAAAAAACAAACAAACAACAACAAACAAAACAACAACAAAAAAACAAAAAAACAAACAAAACACACACACACACACACAAAAAAAGAAGAAGAAAAAAGAAAGAAAAACAAACAACCAACCAACCAAACAAAAAAACCCAGATGCGTTGTATCGTGTACAATGAACTATTTATCTAAACTGAAACCACACAATCTAAGAAAGGAATTAGCGAAAAAAGCTACTGTTGATTTTGATGCGAAGTGTTTTTAACACCTCACATACCTATATACATCTGCACCACGTACAATCATTCCTTTACCCTAATTATTCTATTGGCTCTTCAATCAATTATTCTTTAATCAAGGCTGCCATTAACATATTTGTTAACATAAACATACTTTCTTGTACTAAAATAATGAACATTGCATTCTGCTGAGCAAGCTGTTCTAAAGCGGCCCAAGTCTGCTTTTATTTCTGGTAAATTTCCAAATTCCAATATTCTCCACGGCTGTTTTAGACAGCATGAGCACAAACAGTGTGAGGAGATAATACCAAATAAACTGAACGGGTTCAAAGCTGGCTTCTAGAAAACCAGAGAAGTTGAGGTTGTTCAAGCTGTATCTTCTGGTCAGTAGGATAGAGGTATCCACGAGCCACACAGGTAATGGTGCCCTGTGTTGTAGGGAAACGGGGGGTAGTTAACTAGTTTGATTACTGCCAGATAAAGAGCTGATTTCAGTTAACGGAAAGCCCTTTGCTCCCTTTGACGGTCGCCATTCCGCCCTCCACCCCCCGCCCCCTTCATCTCTTCACACAAGGCGGCCATAAAACACCATCAAAAACACCGTCCAACTTCCGGTGTTTCTCTTTGGGTATCTGGTTTGTGTCTCACACATACGCTGTGAACAGAGACTGCTTCATAACCTGTTTCTGTGTTTGCTTTCTTTGGTGTTTACTGTTAGTTTTATTGATACACATGCAGAAACACAATACGAAAGTTGAAAGTATTAGCATACAACACAATGTAATACTGGACAATGGTTGTGTTTAGGTTTTGTTTGTTTGTTTTTGTTTTTTGTTTGTTTGTTTGTCTGTTTGTTAAATAAATACAGTGAAATTACTAACCAGCTACATCAAGGAAAGGACTTTCTGGATGCATGACATTGTACATGAAATAGCCAACACAAACAAACAAAAAGTCTCTTTATCTGTACCTCAAATATCTTTGAATGAACAGCATTCTGCAGCCGTGTTGGAGAACGCAACACTCGTTGGCAGTCCCTACAATGCTACAATCCGGACCTTTCTGGTCGCTGCATGTCCATGTTCTGTTTCAGTGGCCTACCCCATATGGCTCATCCCCAGCCCCACTGCTGACGACAATGATTGCCTGGCCAGGGAGCCAGCTGAGTGAACGTCCATGCCCCCTGGGAGAGATAACTGCCACCACGTCCCTCCAGCGACAACCGCCATGGAGCTGCTGACACCCTAGACGTTGACAGAGACTCGTCACTAACACGGAAATGGAAGGGAAATTGGGTCGCCCAGAAGAGAAGGGCATGAAAGGCCACAGACTTTCGAACTGTTTGGGTTTTTTTGGTCAGTCTGAACTCTTTTGCACCAGTGTCCCCACGCCATCTCTGTAGGATATGGAAAGTTAACACTAAACGTCGTGACGTTTGAACACACACACACACACACACCACACAAACCACAATGAAACGATAAAAGAAACAGTCAGGCTTTTGGTCCATAGACGTTTGTCAAGGATGAATGACGTAATAAGAAAATGACTCATGGAATATGACACGTTTTGTGACGTTTTGTGCCAGAATTTCTCGCGTGTCTTGCTGATAGGAGCTGGGTGTATGGATGTGTTGGTTGGATGTGCAACGCCTGTCAGTGGTGTCATGTACTTTCTCCTTGAAGTGTTTGGCCGCCATTGTGTCTGCTTTCTTTTTAATTGTCAGGTCTTAATACGTGTCTAGTTCATAGTGTCTGATGTAGCCTACTTGTGTCCATATAATTTTTTCTGTAGTGTCTGTCCTGTTCCATCAACACACTGGATTCTCTCACTTTCTGACAGTCTATGACGCATATAATAATATTTGACGATTTACATGTCATGTGGTCCCCTGATGACATTGTGATTTAGATTTGCTGTACTATTAAATCTTCGTGTTTCTCTTCTATGGTTTTGACATAATACACCCCCCATGTTTTGTATGTGTAGGCAGCCACTTTCTGCCAGTTGTACTGGTTGGTGTTGTGAGAAGAGAAGGAACGAGAAAGGTTGAGGGGCATAACGGCTAGGATCCCCATCCACAACCCCCTTCCTGCTCTCAACAAAATTGAGAAGGAAAAATAGCAAAACAAGCAACAACAATAAAAAGAAAAAAAAATGTTGGAAAATAGCTGGGTGTATCTGA
>NC_134880.1:925654-935654 GCF_041734735.1 Babylonia areolata | reverse complement strand
GTCCAGGGCTCAGCACAGAAAGGTAGTAACTTCATATCCACTGTGTCCAGGGCTCAGCACAGGAAGGCAGTGAATCCATATCCACTGTGTCCAGGGCTCAGCACAGGAAGGCAGTGAATCCATATCCACTGTGTCCAGGGCTCGGCACAGGAAGGCATGAATCCATATCCACTGTGTCCAGGGCTCGGCACAGGAAGGCGGGGCCATGTCCTCTTCTTCCGCCGTGTTACTCTTCCCTAACCAAGTCAGGGTGCCCATTCCACACCCCAGTAGTGATGATGAAATTGAGTAACATGCCCTTTCCAAAGAATACAACACCAGGCCGAAACGGAGGATCGAACCCTGATAACAGTTTCAGTTTCAGTTTCAGTAGCTCAAGGAGGCGTCACTGCGTTCGGACAAATCCATATACGCTACACCACATCTGCCAACAGATGCCTGACCAGCAGCGTAACCCAACGCGCTTAGTCAGGCCTTGAGAAAAAAAAAAAAAATATATATATAGATAAGCTTACATGAATAAATAAATAAATAAATAAATCAATAATTATGATATAAAAAAGGTAGTTGTAATGAAAAAAAAAGAAAAAAGACAACAATGATGATAAATAAGCAAATAAATGCAAGACATGAACACACACATTCACACATACACCCACACATGCATAACAGATATGCACCAAACACGCAGTTTCACAGATATGAAAGCACAGTCAAATACATATAAACGTGCATGAGCTCCAACACACACACACACACACACACACACACACACACATTACCCTGCACCTCCTCTATCTCCTTCCTCCACACACTCATTTCTAGTCTATGTATCTCAGCTTCCACGGCACACACACACACACACACGCACACACACACACACACACACACACACACAGATGAACGCTCACTTGTACAAGCACACACACACACGCCCATATCTCCCACCCCTAACCCCACACACATATATACAAAGATATAATATATACGTTCCAATATCCTGTTGCTCCCACAGTGTAGGCATGCATACACTCACATACCTCATCCTCTACCCCACCTCTTCCCTGCACCCCCACCTCCCCCTCACACACACACACACACACACACACACACACACACACACACACACGCACAGAACTCTACTGACACTTGTGTACACTTACACTCTCACGCATGCACAAACGCACTCAAAAAAACCCAGACCCATACATACACACAAACACACACATACACACACGCACAGAGGCTGCCACTGATTGGCCGCAAGAGGGATGGGAAAAGATCTCTGATGCCAAGAACGTGGCGTCTAGTGTGTTGCTCAGTCTATTGTATTTGGAAAAGCCCACAGAGACTCTGTTCCGTTTTGAAGAAATTTTCGCAATGTTGGTTTGGAAATGATGCCGATATTTGTTTGATTTGCAAAGCATCGTGCTCTACCTTTCATGTTAGACTTACGGCCGCTCCCTCTCTCTGCTTTTATTTCTTTGAGGCGATCGATGGTGTGATGACCTTGTACCTGTTCTTTTTGATATTCTTTGACTTTTCTGAGAATTTCCGATTTTCCTAGATGTAGGCCGCTCGTTGGTGTTGCATTACCAGCAAGTCTGTCAGCTCGCTCATTTCCCTTAACTCCTGCATGTCCCGGGCAGTATGACCATGTGAGTTTTTTAATCTGAAAGTTGCGCATTGCCTTATGCCACTCTGGGCTTCCCATTCCGTTTTCAATTTTCTGTATGAGGTTCATTGAGTCGGTTAGAATCATGGCATGTTGGTTTCCGGGCGTATGGATGGACGATAGCCACTGGAGGGCATGTGTCACAGCTTCAACTTCCATCGTTAGGCTGGAGGTTGTGACTTTGTAGGCAGCATTCTCTTCCCTAACTGTTTTTCCATTTTGTTTCGCAGTGAATCCCCAACCGGATTGGTCTTTGGTGACTGAGCCATCTGTGTATATGATGATGTCCTCTTCTTTACTGTTTTCTTCTATGAGTAGCTTCACTTCCGCATCAGTTTTGCCCTCTGGCCATTCCCGACAATGTCTTCCTAGAGTGGGTGAAATGGCTGTGTTGAATAGATGGTTGATCCTGAATGATCCTGATAACAGGATCACAGAAGTCCAAGGCATTACAGATTCTGCCACGATGCGGAGGCACGGTGGCAAAATGGGTCAGGCACTGGACAATGTTCAGGGTTCGAGGACACGTTCTGGAAATGTGTCTTTCGGGAAGGCTGTTCTGAGTTTCCTTGTCCAAGCAGGTGTGTGAATGGGTACTTCACTTCGCATGGCAACGGTCACAACGGCGGAAGGACACAATTGGGCCCCGCCTTCCTATGCCGAGCCCTGGACACTGTGGTTAATGGATTCACTGCCTTCCTATGCCGAGCCCTGGACACAGTGGGTAATGGATTCACTGCCTTCCTGTGCCAAGCCCTAGACACAGTGGGTATGAATTCACTGCCTTCCTATGCCGAGCACAAGACAGTGGGTAATGAATTAACTGCCTTCCTATGCCGAGCCCTAGACACAGTGGGTAATGAATTAACTGCCTTCCTATGCCGAGCCCTAGACACAGTGGGTAATGGATTCAGTGCCTTCCTATACCGAGCCCTAGACACAGTGGGTGATGGATTCAGTGCCTTCCTATACCGAGCCCTAGACACAGTGGGTAATGGATTAACTGCCTTCCTATGCCGAGCCCTAGACACAGTGGGTAATGGATTCAGTGCCTTCCTATACCGAGCCCTAGACACAGTGGGTGATGGATTCAGTGCCTTCCTATGCCGAGCCCTAGACACAGTGGGTAATGGATTCACTGCCTTCCTGTGCCGAGCCCTGGACACAGTGGGTATGAAATCACCGCATTCCTATGCCGAGCCCTGGACACAGTGTGTATGAATTCACTGCCTTCCAATGCCGAGCTCTGGACACAGTGGGTATGAATTCACTGCCTTCCTATGCCTAGCCCTAGATAGAGTGGATATGAATTCACTGCCTTCCTGTGCCGAGCCCTGGACACAGTGGATATGAATTTACTGCCTTCCTATGCCGAGCCCTGGACACAGTGGGTAATGGATTCACTGGCTTCCTATGCCGAGCCCTGGACACAGTGGGTATGAATTCACTGCCTTCCTATACCGAGCCCTAGACACAGTGGATATGAATTCACTGCCTTCCTGTACCGAGCCCTAGACACAGTGGATATGAATTCACTGCCTTCCTGTACCGAGCCCTAGACAGTGGATATGAATTGAATGCCTTCCTATACCGAGCCCTAGACACAGTGGGTATGAATTCACTGCCTTCCTATACCGAGCCCTAGACACAGTGGATTCACTGCCTTCCTATACCGAGCCCTAGACACAGTGGATATGAATTCACTGCCTTCCTATACCGAGCCCTAGACACAGTGGGTATGAATTCACTGCCTTCCTATACCGAGCCCTAGACACAGTGGATATGAATTCACTGCCCCAATGGCCGTACAAGGCTATGGGGACCTTTAACCTTAATCAACAGTTCCGACAGTGTGGTGACAGATTCAGATGTAACTTCCTTTTCATGTCATGACACGCTGTGAGTGGTTTTCAGTTGTCGCCTTCATGTATATTTGATTGTTGGGAAAGGGGGGTGAACACAAAACCTGGACTGTTGATTAACTGACAGCTTCCGCGGGTGGGTGGGTGGGGGTGTGCATTATGTATGATCGTGACCATGCAATGGCATCGCCTGCAAAGGAACTGTTTTCCATTGACAGAGCTGGGAATTACGGTGGGTTAGTTTATGGGACTGTTTCTGGTTCAACTACCATTCTCCATTCGTAAATGGGTGTCTGTGTGGGTGCGTATGTGCGTGCGTGCACGTGCGCGCGCGCGCGCGCGCGCGCGTGTGTGTGTGTGTGTGTGTGTACTAGTGAACGGCGGGTAAGAAAGTCTCTATGTGTGTATGCGTGCATACATGTGTGCGTGTTTGTTTAAAGCAGAATGAATGGCCACGATATTCCAATGCCGGTTCCCCTTGGTAAGATATTTTGTCTGACCTGTGATCTTGTTCATAAATCTGTTCATAATTTCCAAAGTTCAAAATGAAAGTTTTATTTTTAACACGATCGGCTGCAAAGGACGGCAAAAAGACAACAGCATTGTTGTCGTTAAGTGAAGCCCTGGTCGTTAAGACAAGCCAACTTTCTTACCTCTCAAGAGAAATCACCATGTAGTCGTTTGGCTTAGAATGCAAACATATGATATACACTTAAAAGACATGCACATATTTAAGCATTCAAAGAGGTGGCATAAAATTACATTGAATAACCACTTAAAACAATACACAGTAACTGAATGGACCGATAGATCAACACATTTTATCGGACAAACCGATCAGATAAAGCAGACACGACGACCACAGAGCCGATGTTTGTGCAGTGCCACCCAACCCAGGTTTGTTGCTGTTGTTTTTAAAGGTGGGGCCTCAGTTGCATGCAGACAACGGACCACCCATCTATCTTTTTCCATTTTTTTCTTTTTTTCCCTAATTTGGTGAATCACGTTGTTGCCTCTCTTCATTGGCAACCCCCCCTGCGCCCCCCCCCCTCCCCCCCAAAAAAAAAAAAAAAAACAAACAAAAAAACAACAACAACAACAAAAAACAAACCACATTCATTCACAATACGGTGTGCCACTGATCTTTATTATAGATGGACAATACCAGATCATGCTTAACTGTTAGCTCATGTTACGATCATGTCTGGGGTTCTAAACGGACCCAGAGTGCTTAACTGTTAGCTCATGTTACAATCATGTCTGGGGTTCTAAACGGAACGGAGTGTTTAACTGTTAGCTCATGTTACGATCATGTCTGGGGTTCTAAACGGATCTAGAGTGCTTAACTGTTAGCTCATGTTACGATCATGTCTGGGGTTCTAAACGGAACGGAGTGCTTAACTGTTAGCTCATGTTACGATCATGTCTGGGGTTCTAAACGGATCTAGAGTGCTTAACTGTTAGCTCATGTTACGATCATGTCTGGGGTTCTAAACGGATCTAGAGTGCTTAACTGTTAGCTCATGTTACGATCATGTCTGGGGTTCTAAACGGAACGGAGTGCTTTGTTTTGCTGCTTGTTTCTGTGCCTCTCTCTTTCTCTCTCTGTGTCCATCCGTCTCTGTCTCTCTCTCCCCCCCCTCTCTCTCTCTCTCCTCTCCTTCTCTCCCTCTCTCTGTCTCAGTCTATGTCTCTCTCCGTCTCTCTCTGTCCCCCCCTCTCTCTGTGTCTTTGTCTCTGTCTCTGTGTCTCTCTCTCTGTGTCTCTGTCTCTGTGTCTCTGTCTCTCTCTGTCTCTCTCTCCCCTCTCTTTCTCCCTCTCTGTGTCTCTGTGTCTCTCTGTCTCTGTCTCTGTCTCTCTCTCCATACAATTGGACATGCTGGCACGGAGAATCGTCCATCCGTGTTTGTATGTTCGTGTGCATGCTCATGGAAGTGCGTATGTGTGTGAGAGAGAACACGTGCACGTGCCTGAGTGTGTGTGTCTTTGACTTTGTGTGTGTGTGTGTGTGTGTGTGTGTGTGTGTGTGTGTGTGTGTGTGTGTGTGTGTGTGTGTGTGTGTGAGGAGGCAAGGGAAGCACAAAGCACCAGCTGGAAGAGTAATACATTAATGCATTCCCCGTTGGACTGAAATCCTCCACTCAGCCCAGCCAATGGACATCTGATTGCCGGACTCTTCCCCATCAGCCACCATTGCCTCTCGCTCTCGTGCCCCGCTCGTGTCCTGCTCTCTCCCCCCCCCCCCCCCCCCCCCCCCCCCCCCCCCCCCCCCAGTGGACGTCTGTCCAAATGGCGGACGGACTGTCTCAACAGAGCCTTGACTGACGGGAGCAGTATAAACAACTCAAATCGCCTGGGGTCTAATCTGCATGCATTAGGGAAAGTAAGTCTGAAACCCCAAGCCTGCCAAATTGTGCTTCGTTCATTGGGACGTTCGCTTCTATAAATAAACACTGGCAGAGGTGATGGTGCAGGGGTATGGGTTGCAATTGAAGGGAAAAAAACAACAACAACAACAAAACAAACAAACAATTAAAAGAATGGAACAAAAAGAACGCTGGAAATCCACACTCGGGTACATTCCCGACAGTGTGTGCTACAGTTTCAAGTGCTGCGCGCTAACTTTGATTCCTTTCATAGTGTCCTGTTGAGAGAGATACATTCCTGATCCCCTTCCCTGCATCAATCTTTGATAGGATGGAGGGATGAATACAAACAGAAAGACTATTGATCAGCTGAAAACTACTGTTGCTGTGGATGCTTTGCGAACAGTTCTCGGCCATGGCTGCTGGCACAAATGAACTCATTCTTTTCTTCTCTTTGTGGAACTCATTCTTTTCTTCTTTTCTTCTCTTTGTTATTACATTGATGCATGCAAAAAATTGAAAACAAGAAAAGCACCAGCCACCACGGCGAAGTGGTTAGCCTCACGGATTGACGACCACGGCGAAGTGGTTAGCCTCGCGGATTGACGACCACGGCGATGTGGTTAGCCTCGCGGATTGACGACCACGGCGAAGTGGTTAGCCTCGCGGATTGACGACCACGGCGAAGTGGTTAGCCTCGCGGATTGACGACCACGGCGAAGTGGTTAGCCTCGCGGATTGACGACGGGGAGGACCGCGGTTCGAGTCCTTTCAGATGTGAACGTTTTTTTTGTTTGTTTGTTTGTTTGTTTGTTTGCTTTTTTGTTTTTTGTTTCCATGGTCAGCTTCTTCCAAGAATTTGGTGTACAAAAGGCTTAAATGTACAGACAGGAACTTGATGTACAAAAGGCTTAAATGTACAGACAGGAACTTGATGTACAAAAGGCTCAAATGTACAGACAGGAACTTGATGTACAAAAGGCTCAAATGTACAGACAGGAACTTGATGTACAATAGGCTAAAATGTACAGACAGGAACTTGATGTACAATAGGCTAAAATGTACAGACAGGAACTTGATGTACAAAAGGCTTAAATTACACACAGGAACTTGATGTACAATAGGCTAAAATGTACAGACAGGAACTTGATGTACAATAGGCTAAAATGTACAGACAGGAACTTGATGTACAATAGGCTAAAATATACAGACACGAACTTGATGTACAATAGGGTAAAATGTACAGACACGAACGTGAGGTACGGAGTATGGCTGCCTACATGGCGGGGTAAATAAACAAAACGTTCATAACACGGTAAACTGTTGCATGTCTGTCTGAGTGTGTACGTGTGCGTGCCTGAAAACTGATTGAATAACACAGGAAACGAATGATGAGCGCCCAATGGCTGCCGTCAGTCGGCTCTAAACAGGTAGGCAGCCTGTTTTGCTACTGACCCAGACTTTGTTAAGCGCTGAGAGCTTGGTCTTCGACCGATGATAGGCGCTGTCTAAGTATCCATATCATATCATCATTCGTATACTGAATCAGAAGAGGCACAAGTGAACAGCACCGAACTGACTCAGCGGCAGTGCAAGGTCTCCTTCAGTGTGTGGCCTCCTGGCTTCATACTAATTATGGACAACCGGAGCAGTTAATAAGGCAGATAAACACACAATGCATTAATACACTTTATCACCAGGACAGTTTTTGAACAGGGAAAAAAGTATTGTAACTAAAGTAGACCAGAAGCTGACCATACAATGATGCATGATACACAAAACGTGCACTGAGATGATATGTTAGAACCTGTCATTTCCTTATCTTTTGAAAGATATCTCTGGTGCATGACCGCAGAAAACAGCTTGCCGCCATTCATTTTTCTCTAGCAGGCCTATAATTTTTGGCGCACATGCACGACCGCCCATGTTGGTACTCGCATGACCTGATCTCACACATTGATTTGTTAGCAAGGGTTTCAATCACAATGTCTTTTTTTTTTTTTTTTTTTTTTTTTTTTTTTTTTGTCTGGACATTTATGACTTTTGGAAACCGTCCCGAACGGAATGCTTATCACTGTGGTTACGGAAACATTTACACCTCAAGAACAAGCAGTAAGGAAAATACCCGATGCTGTCCGACAGAACTGGACAAAGTAAATAAATAAAGAAATAAATCAATGTTTCTGACACCTGCAGGCTTGGAACAAAAACAGAGAAGTTCAGTTGCTGGTTTTGTCCATTTGCATAAAATGATGGACTTTTTTTCTTTCTTTTTTGAAATTTAAATATTCACTTACTCCTTTATTTGTTTCATTATTTCTTCTTCTTTTTTTTTTCTCAAGGCCTGACTAAGCGCGTTGGGTTACGCTGCTGATCAGGCAACTGCTTGGCAGATGTGGTGTAGCGTATATGGATTTGTCCGAACGCAGTGACGGTTCCTTGGGCTACTGATACTGATGGAGCAAACAACAACAACAACAAAAGCAAATCAACAAAAACCGGTAACATAATCCATCTCATCACTCATCACTCTCACGGCTCTCCTTCAGACAAAACATTTCAGGCAACGACAAAGATGGAATCGATTACACAGATCTGGTTTGTCCGGTCTGTCGGTCTGTCTGTCTGTCTGTCGGTCTGTCTGTCGGTATATCTGTCTGTCTGACTGTCAGTCGGTCTGTCTGTATTGTAAGGAGCCCTCTGGCAAGGAGGAGCTTAGAGACAGCGAGAGAAGGAATGAGAGAGAGAGAGAGACAGAGAGAGGGAGGGAGAGAGAGGGGAGAGAGAGAGAGAGACAGAAAGACAGAGATGGCAAATGTGTGAGAGAGAGGGGGTGGGAGGGTGAGAGAGAGAGAGAGACAATGAGAGAGAGAAAGTCAGATAGAGACAGAGAGAGAGAGAGAGAGAGAGAGAGAGAGAGAGAGAGAGAGAGAGAGAGAGAGAGAGAGAGAGAGAGAGAGAGATGGATAGACAGACAGATGAAGGAACAGGGCGGAGAAGGGAAAGAAAGGGGAGATATAAAAATGGAGACAGTGAGATAGAGAAGAAAAGAAAGAATTAGAGAGAGAGAGAGACAGAGAGAGAGAGAGACAGAGAGAGAGAGACAGAGAGAAGGCAAGACAAGACAAGACAGATTCTTTATTATCGAGGATAATAGATAAGCACTGGCGCGCTTTTCTTCATCCAGTCCCCGCCCTAAAACAGGGTCTACACTACACAAAACTACATTATATATGTCATTGCATGCACTACACAATGCTACTTAAAGACATAAAATGCGAATACTGTACTACATAAAGGCATAAACATGGTAAAGAAATAACACACACACACACACACACACACACACACACACACACACACACACACGCACACACACACACACTCTCTCTCTCTCACTCTCTCTCTCTCTCTCTCTCTCTCTCGCACACGCACACTTACACACACATAAGCATACATTGTGTATGCTAAAAAAATACTATACTAATGTGAATATAAAAGAATGTCTAAAAAAATACACATAGCAATTAAAAGGGGGGAGGGGTGCTCATTGCCAAAGGTAGCATAATTCAACATATGAAACATATGAAACAGACAGATAGAGGGAGACTCAGAGAGAGAGAGAAAGGGAGAGAGAGAGAGAGAGAGAGAGAGAGAGAGAGAGAGAGAGAGAGAGAGAGAGAGAGAGAGAATAAAACAATATCAACTAATGAACAGATAACCTCATATTACATGGAACATGTGATAGAGAACAGCAGGTCAGTAAGGAAGACAAAGTAACATGCATTGTATCATCTAATCAACACACACACACACACACACACACACACACACACACACACACACACACACACACACACACACACACACACACACACACACACACACAGAGAGAGAGAGAGACGGAAAGACGGAGATAGAGGGAAAGAAATGGAGAGAAAGAGAGAAAAAAATGGAAAGAAAGGGGTGGGGAGGGTGGGGGGGGGGGGGGGGCAGATAGAGAGATGGGGGGGGGGGGGGGCGGCAGTGAGAGAAAGAATGGAAAGATAAAGAGAAAACGAGAAACAGGAGTAGAAATAGAAAAAAAAAGAAAGAGA
>NC_134880.1:913154-918154 GCF_041734735.1 Babylonia areolata | reverse complement strand
AGTGGATACGAATTCACTGCCTTCCTATGCCGACACCTCGTAACAGTGGATACGAATTCACTGCCTTCCTATGCCGACACCTCGTAACAGTGGATACGAATTCACTGCCTTCCTATGCTGACACCTCGTAACAGTGGATACGAATTCACTGCATGGAGTATTGGCGAGCATCTTTAAGAGAAACCCAAAGTTTATTTTTTCGCTAAGGCCGATGTTGCCTTGGGCCACAGACAGTGTGTGTCAATACAGAGTTGGGGAGACACAGTACTGGCCGTTCGGCATTAACACACCGCTTAACCGGCTGCCCCTCATGTTATTTGGTAAAGCATTACTGCAGACTGACTACAGGCTTACAGTCTCTGTTGTAAACGTAAGTGATAGATTGTGAGAGAGAGACAGAGACAGAGAGAGAGAGAGAGAGAGAGACAGAGAGAGAGAGAGAGAGAGAGACAGACAGACAGACAGACAGACAGACAGAGACAGAGAGAGAGAGAGAGAGAGAGAGAGAGAGAGACAGAGACACTGGACACTGGAATTATTTATTGTCATTGCCAAGAAAGGTCTTTTGACAAGGGGGCAACAACATAAATCCATATATTTTAGCTTCAAAACAACAGAACACTATATTTTATTCTGAACCCTTCAGTCAGTTTAAACCAAGAAAATATGCAATACTTGGAAACACTTAAGTCACATCCTGACAAAAACTCAACGAAACGGAACTAAAGAAAAACAACAATGTAATGATAATAAAATACCAAAATGAATGGAGACTGACTCGACCATCCCTTCAAAAATACATCAAACCAATACATACTGCCTCAACAATACACTCAATTATGCAATGTTATGTTTTCTGTTTTATCCAAATAAAATAGCAACTTCTTTACTAACTATAATTAAGTCTCTTCTATACTGTTAATACTATTCTGACTTATGTACCTTTGTCTCATTGTTTGAGCTTCTGCAATGAATTTAGCGACAGATCTAATTATGATTTCATTATCACATGACAAAACAGTAACAACATCATGGCTTTTAGCCATCTCTGTTTTAAAGAACATGCATTTTTCTCGCACAGTAGTATAAATTTCACACTGAAAAAGAAAATGTTTTTCATCATCCACTTGGTATCCACAGAGAGGGCATGGTGATTGTATAGAAGTCCCAGGTTCAAACCAGAGAGAGAGAGAGAGAGACAGAGAGATGGATACAGAGAAAAAGAAGAAGAAGAAAGAAAGACTTGGACATCCCAAACTATTGAAACGAGCCGAATCGAATATTACTCAGTCGACGTTTTTGTGTCGGAACCAGTAAATTGTTGTTGGTTGCATCCTTTCTTGGAAGAATGGTTTACATCTCTGTGTGTGTGTGTGTGTGTGTGTGTGTGTGTGTGTGTGCGTGTACGTGTGCGTGCGCGCGTGTGTGTGTGAATTTGGATGGGGGTGTGTATATATGCATGTCCGACTGCGTGCGTGTGTGTATGTGTGAACCTGTACTGTCACGCATAAACACGCGCGTGCTCGCACGTACACACACGAACACACTCTAGGATTCACAAAACATTCACAGACACACCGATCACCTCTACAGCTTCAACCTTCCGCGTATGCTCATACACATCACATACTCCTGCAAAACACACGAGCGCAACCACTATGAAAAAAAGATCACACACACACACACACACACACACACACACACACACACACACACACACACACACACACACACACACACACACACACACGCACACACACACACACACACACACACACACACACACACACACACACACACACACAGCTTCATGAAACGACCACACGTGTGCAAGGCAAAGCATCCTATCCATTGCTCCCACCCAACAAGGGTGTCCAACAACGAATCACTTCCGGACGAAAAGCGTGCTAAAGGCATTATCCACTTCACGTTTTTTGCGCTATTAATTTCTGTTCCACTCTCTGTCTCTGTCTCTCTCTCTTTCTCTCTCCCTCTCTCTCTCTGTCCTTCTATCCCCCTTCTCTTTCCCTCTCTCCCTCCCACACTCTCCCCCCTCCCTCTCTCTGTGCCCCCCCCCTTCTCTCCTCCTCTTTCCTTGCCCCCCCCCCCCCACTCTCTCTCTCCCTCTCTCTCTCATTTGTTATTGCTGGTCCGCTACAAGCCGGTCTTTTATTGGGTGGAAGGCAACTTGCAGGACAACCCTTTGTCAGGAGAGTAATTCACAAGGAACGTTATTTACAAGGAAAACAAGCTGCCGTGTGTTATAGCACAAGGATAATGTTAACGGAATGGAGGGTTAGCCGCAACGACAACAAAGATGTGGCAATGCTCATACAATATGAGGTCAGGCTGTGGCTATCCATACGTCGTTGTTACCTTTGTTTTGTTTTAAACTGTTTCTCGTTACATAATAATGACTCGCTCAGTTTTCCTTCCATTCATTCATAATAGGAGACTGAAGAAATTGTATATGTGCGGGTAGGTGGTGGCGGTGGTGGTGGTGGTGGTGGTGGTGGTGGTAGCATAAATAGGAGTACGTCGCTCCGTCTGAATGAATTCAGAATGCGAATTACACCCAATCCCTGTGTTTAGCTGTACGAAATGCTGAGAAATGGTGAACACACACACACACACACACACACACACACACACACACACACACACACACACACACACACACACACACACATACAGAGAGAGAGAGAGAGAGAGAGAGAGAGAGAGAGAGAGAGAGAATGAATGAATGTATGATTTTTTTTTCTGGGGGTAATAGAATAAACAACAATGTTGTTGTTTTTTCATCAGCCCCCAAAAGGTGAAAATTGGCGAAAAACATAAACAGATGAATTGCAAATAACATCACATAACATCAAAAAAGAAAGGAAGGGAAAAAAATCAAAGCATCACATCCATTGCAAATCATGGAGAGGACTACATGGAAATTGTATACATAAACGTAAACACACTCTTTAGGATAACGTATATGCGCCAAGAAATATAGATAAAATAAAGACAGACAGACAGACAGACCAACAGAGACACAGACAGAGGGAAGGAGGGAGGGAGAAAGACGTCTTTGAGAACAGTACCATTATATGAATTTTTTAATTCATAGACAGAAATTGCAACATTTTGTATCAGCTACTTCATTTCTACATAAAATCAGCAAAGCTTTCCATCAGATAGTCACGATACCTTTTTTTTGAAAACACTGAGACTTGTATGAACATTGAAACTAGATAAGATGTTGTTCCAGAGACATCCACCAGAGTAAGTGAGACTAGATTTAAACAAATCAAGTCTAGGTAACGGTACCATTATCTTGTTGGTGTCGCGGATTGTACTTGTAACGAATCGTTGTTTTAGACATGGAGGAGCAAAACCAGACATTATCTTAAACATAAAAAGTGCTTTATCATGAGTGAGTTTCCATTTTAATGGCAGTATATTCAAGTTTTTGTAGTCAGAGGCAGTTAATGAAGAAGATTTCAAACGTATGAGCTTTGCAGCTTTTCTGTGCAAACTCATTAGTTGATTGAGAATATTTTCACTGGCAGAATCCCATATGGTTGATGCATAATTTATATGTGGTTCTATGTATGCATGAAAAAATATTTTCCGACAGTCCTTGTTTAAGAAGTGATTTATTCTAGATAGCTAATGAATCTTTATGGATAATGGTTCACATGTCATCTTTATATGCTGTGACCGTGATAGGTTATTATCAACAACAAGGCCAAGGACTCTGTGATGACTGACTTCCTCAATCATTTTGCCTTTAATGTACAATGGTGAACTGCTGGATGGAAGGTTTTTACGCTTTTGTCTCGTGGTAATAATAATGTATTTCGTCTTATTCGGATGTAAGCACATATGATTAAGTTCAGACCAACTTAGAATATCATTAATACATTATTGCAGAGTGGGAGATACTTTTTCTACTGTATGATGTTTTGTATGTATCATTGTATCATCTGCAAATAGCTCGCAAGACGGTTCAATGAATAAGGGTAGGTTATTATTATAAACAGAAAATTATATAGGCCCCAAAATATAACCTTTGGGTACGCCGTAACTGATAGGTAAAAGTTAGGATTCGGATCTTCCAACGGAAACCTTTTGCTTTCTGTCAGACAAAAACGAAGATATAAGCTCCAAAGTATTTTGAGACAACCCATAAGTTTTTAGTTTTCTGAGGAGAAGAGTGTGATCTATAACATCAAATGCCTTAGCAAAATCTACAAAAAGAACACCAGTGGTTTCGTTATTATTGATGTTAGTAAGCCACTGGTCAATTACGTTTGTAAGATCTGTATGGCAGGAGTGTTTAGGCCTAAATCCTGATTGATTGGGGTGAAACAGACTGAATTCGTCGAAATGTTTTATGTCGAGAGAGAGAGAGAGAGAGAGAGAGAGAGAGAGAGAGAGAGAGAGAGAGACAGACAGAGAGACAGACAGACAGAGAGAGAGAGAGAGAGAGAGAGAGAGAGAGAGAGAGAGAGAGAGAGAGAGAGAGAGAGAGAGAGAGAGAGAGACTCACATTCATTATTTCACACGCGTACGTACGCGCAGTCAAAACCAGAAGCCTATCATCAGTGACGACAAAGAAGACCACAGCCCTAGTCTGGCCAATCGATTATCCTAACAAGCATTCCGCATCATCACCGATCGATCGATCCATTACAAATAATGTTGATCTCTTCCTCTGGCGTAATCCCAGCTGATGGAAATCCATACCCACAGCCATCTGGCAAAGCACTCATTTCCCTGCGCTGTTCACTTTCCCCACTAAACGATTTCCTGTCGCTCCGTATCTCAACAGCCAACTGCTATTGCTACAGCACACCCCAGCCAAACTCTCCCACGGCAACACCCCAGCCAAACTCTCCCACGGCAACACCCCAGCCAAACTCTCCCACGGCAACACCCCAGCCAAACTCTCCCACGGCAACACCCCAGCCAAACTCTCCCACGGCAACACCCCAGCCAAACTCTCCCAC
>NC_134880.1:903154-910654 GCF_041734735.1 Babylonia areolata | reverse complement strand
TCTAAAGATCCTCAAGGGCACTGTTTCAGAAAGGCTTCCGGGTCTTGTCACGTGCTGATATTCCAACGTGGTGTTCTTTTCCTATATGATGTCAGCAGATCGTATTTATGGTCCAAAGTTACACCTGCTGGTTTGGCTCAATCAACCATATGTATCTGACTGTGATTTGATGAAGCATAACCGGCACGGAAGTGTGTCATCACAGGTGACTCAGAACGTTGATGATTTTTTAAAATAACGTTTTGCATTCGTTATCATTTGTTTCGCTAGTTACATTAACGACTTCTCTTTTAGGAAGTCCAGTAAGTAATTTTCTGTAATTGTATTTAGATATTTGTTTCAAATTTTACCCCCCGCCCCCCAACTTACCCAGTTTCCCCTAACTCACCACCCATCCCCCCCCTTCTCTTCTAAACGCTAATACTCAAATGTATACATTAATACTCTGACAAAATGCCTTCTTTCACCGATATGTGTGACGGGACATTAAAACAAAATCCCTCCTCTTTGGTTTGGCTCACTTATTCATGGCGATACGATGGGTGTATCTGATGTGCAGCATCGTACGATAACAGCAGCTTATTTCCACAGCTTGGATCATCCTTTCCAAACCCACTGTGAAGGTGGCACAGCACACAGGAAGATGGAACATACCATTAACTGCAATCAGGAAACTCTTGTGTTCCGTGCAGATGTAGCTGGTGTTGTCCTTCCATCCATGTTTTAGTCTGAACAGTGCCGAAGTTGTCTTGTCTTGGTATAGAAACATCGACAGCAAAACAAACACGACCCCCCCCCCCCTCCAAAAAAACCCAGAACAAACCAACAACAAACAACGAAAACAAAACAAAACAACAACAACAAGAGAGGCAAGGCCTTCAAGACTCACTTGTGATACACTGGAAAAAAAAATCCAAGCTTTTTATGCATTGTGTATAATTTCAAAATGTAATGTTTAAGATGAGAAAGATCAGTTTAAAGCGAATTAAGTCCCCTAGCATTAATTACAGAGTAATTTCCTTTTTTTATTATCTGCACCAAAACGTTTGCAAAATAAATAAAACTTCCATGCTTAGCAAAAGAAGTTCCTGTTTGAATAAAAAATGATAATAATGACTGCTCTTGTTGTTGGGTGAGAATATCAGATCAAAGTGCCAAGTTTAGAGAATACAAAAAAAATATAAATATAACAGTAAATGCAGTTTGCATATAATTAGGCCTCATTTTTTATTTTTTGTGTGCCCATCCCAGAGGTGCAATATTGTTTTAAACAAGATGACTGGAAAGAACTGAATTTTTCCTATTTTTATGCCTAATTTGGTGTCAACTGACAAAGTATTTGCAGAGAAAATGTCAATGTTAAAGTTTACCACGGACACACAGACACAGACACAGACACAGACAGACACACACACACACACACACACACACAGACAACCGAACACCGGGTTAAAACATAGACTCACTTTGTTTACACAAGTGAGTCAAAAAACGAAAACAAACAAACAAAACAAAACAAACAAACAAACAAAAACAAAAGCAAAAAATCCCCGACCCCCCCCCCCTACCCCGACCCCCCTACCCCGTCCACCCCCACCCCCCTCTCCCCCGCCAAAAAAAAACAAAAACAAAAACAACAACAACAAAAAAAACAAAAACACAAGCAAACAAACAAACAAAAACACATACGAAAACAACAACAACAACAACAACAACAACAAGAAACAACAACAACAACAAAAAAAACCCACCTTTATGGGCTAATGACAGTGATGATGACCATAATGACGACAATGATAACGGTGATAATAATGGTGACAGTGATGATGACCATAATGACGACAATGATAACGGTGATAATAATGGTGACAGTGATGATGACCATAATGACGACAATGATAACGGTGATAATAATGGTGACAGCGATGATGACCATAATGACGACAATGATAACGGTGGTAATAATGGTGACAGTGATGATGACCATAATGACGACAATGATAACGGTGATAATAATGGTGACAGTGATGATGACCATAATGACGATGATAACGGTGATAATAATGGTGACAGCGATGATATGAAAATACACATCAGAGAAAACTTCATCCAGAAGCACTCTCGTTTTGTGCCTTTTCTTTTTTTGTGGTAAAATTATAATGTGGAGACATTAGGAAAACCGATAATACTCCAACACACATTCCTCCACGAAGCATGCTTCTTACTACTAACGACACAGACGGTACCACATCAGCCAGCAAGTTGGTTTTCCCAAAACAAACAGGGAGTTGGCGTGCTGACGTCTACTTTCCAAAAGCTTCCTGACCCCAGCATCATTACTGCTTGTCTGATTTATTGGCTGTGACCTCTCTCTCTCTCTCTCTCTCTCTGTGTGTCTCTCTCCCTCTCTTTCTCTCCCTCTCTCTCTCAGTCTATCTCTCAGTCTCTCTCTCCCTCTCTCTCTACATCCCTCCCTCACTCTCTGTGTCTCTTTCTCTCTCATTCTCTCTCTCCCCCCCTCTCTCTCTCCCTCTCTCTCTCCATCCTTCTTTCTCTGTCTCAGTCTCTCTTTCTCCCCCCCCTCTCTCTCCCCATCTCTCTCAGTCTCTCTCTCTCTCTTTCTCCCTCTCTCTCCCTCCCTCTCCCTCTCTTTCTAGCTTTCTCTCCCAGTCTCTCTCTCCCTCTCTCTCAGTCTCTCTCTCTCCCTCTCCTTGCGGGCGGTTCTTTTCGATCGGCGGACTGTCACAACGGAGACGCTAGGCACGATTCTGTTGTGGACAGGGGGAAGAGACATGGCCAATTCTGGTGAGGACAGGGGGAAGAGACATGACCAATTCTGGTGAGGACAGCGCTCCCTCCTCTTCCTGACAAACAGGACATGGTGACAAAGTGGCCTCCATCTTGTCCGTGTGTGGCCGGCAACAAAAGTCTTTCCCCATTCCATTCTGTCCGCCTCCCTCTCTGTGCACTGGGTATGCAGTATGTGTTCCATCAAGGACCAGTACACAGCAACATACGCCAGCACACACGTGCGCGCGCACGCACCCCCATCTCTCTCTGTCCCTGTCTCTGTCTCTCTCTGTGCTTTTGTAATGGATGTAGATTACCGAAGAAAGAATAATAAACGTTAACCTGTACGCTCTCTCTGCAAAAAGAAGGCGTGTGCATCTCTCTCTCTCTCCAACACACACACACACACACACACACACACACACACACACACACACACAATCACATACACACACACACACACACACACACACACACACACACACACACACACACACACACACACACACACACACACACACACACACTGCCTTGCTGATGAATTATGGATATGTTGCGTGAGTGATCTTTCCCATTCGATGGCATTTCCTCCACCCCATAGTGGCCTTGTATGTGTGTCCATCAATATTCCGCCCGCTGCGCCCTCACTGAATCGTCCATCCTATGTACAACCTGTACTGTCTGTAGCACTACACTTTCCATGTACGACCTGTATTGTCTGCAGCACTACACTTTCCATGTACAACCTGTACTGTCTGCAGCACTACACTTTCCATGTACAACCTGTACTGTCTGTAGCACTACACTTTCCATGTACAACCTGTACTGTCTGCAGCACTACACTTTCCATGTACAACCTGTATTGTCTGCAGCACTACACTTTCCATGTACAACCTGTACTGTCTGCAGCACTACACTTTCCATGTACAACCTGTACTGTCTGAAGCACTACACTTTCCATGTACAACCTGTACTGTCTGAAGCACTACACTTTCCATGTACAACCTGTACTGTCTGCAGCACTACACTTTCCATGTACAACCTGTACTGTCTGCAGCACTACACTTTCCATGTACAACCTGTACTGTCTGTAGCACTACACTTTCCATGTACAACCTGTACTGTCTGTAGCACTACACTTTCCATGTACAACCTGTACTGTCTGTAGCACTACACTTTCCATGTACAACCTGTACTGTCTGCAGCACTACACTTTCCATGTACAACCTGTACTGTCTGTAGCACTACACTTTCCATGTACAACCTGTACTGTCTGTAGCACTACACTTTCCATGTACAACCTGTACTGTCTGTAGCACTACACTTTCCATGTACAACCTGTACTGTCTGCAGCACTACACTTTCCATGTACAACCTGTACTGTCTGTAGCACTACACTTTCCATGTACAACCTGTACTGTCTGCAGCACTACACTTTCCATGTACAACCTGTACTGTCTGCAGCACTACACTTTCCATGTACAACCTGTACTGTCTGCAGCACTACACTTTCCATGTACAACCTGTACTGTCTGAAGCACTACACTGTCCATGTATAACCTGTACTGGAGCTGTCTGCAGCACTACACTTTCCATATACAACCTGTACTGTCTGCAGCACTACACTTTCCATGTACAACCTGTACTGTCTGCAGCACTACACTTTCCATGTACAACCTGTACTGTCTGCAGCACTACACTTTCCATATACAACCTGTACTGTCTGCAGCACTACACTTTCCATGTACAACCTGTACTGTCTGCAGCACTACACTTTCCATATACAACCTGTACTGTCTGCAGCACTACACTTTCCATGTACAACCTGTACTGTCTGAAGCACTACACTTTCCATGTACAACCTGTACTGGAGCTGTCTGAAGCACTACACTTTCCATGTACAACCTGCACTGTCTGAAGCACTACACTTTCCATGTACACCCTGTACTGTCTGAAGCACTACACTTTCCATGTTGCCATCCTCCTGACCCCCGCTACAACAAGAGGCGTTGATGTCTGGACTTGCACACCTTTGTCATACCGATGTATTTGGTGAGTGCAGTGATGGCCTGGAGGTAACGCGTCCGCCGAGGAAGCGAGAGAATCTGAGCGCGCTGCTTCGAATCACGGCTCAGTCGCCAGTATTTTCTCTCCCGCCACCAGACCTTAAGTGGTGATCTGGACGCTAATTATTCGGTTAAGACGATAAACCGATGTCCCGTGTGCAGGGTGCACTTAGCAAACGTAAAAGAACCCACGGCAACAAAAGGGTTGTCCCTGGCAAAATTTTGTAGAAAAATCCACTTCGATAGGAAAACAAAAACAACAACAACAACAACAAACGAACTACATGCAGGAAAAATGAAAAAGAAAAGGAAAAAAAAGAGGAAAAAAACCCAATAAAGGTTGCGCTGTCAGTGTAGCGATCCGCTCTCCCTGGGGAGAGCAGCCCGAATTTCCCACAGAGAAATCTGTTGTGACAAAAATTAGTAATCAATACAATGTTGTCCACTGATTTGTGCCTAATGGATTAATTGTGAAATGTTTCTTCATTTGAAAAGAAAAACGAAATTGCAAGTGGGAAATGTAGGAGTTTGTTCTCAGTGGACTGGGGAGGAGGGGGAGTTTTGTTTAATACACCATCACACTTATTGATGATTGAAGACATTTTGTTAAATTATTGCTTTTTTACATTTGATTTGGAGTATTATCGTTTAGTTAAGTGGTGTGTATGTGAATAACATAATTATTGGAAGTTTGTTTTTGGCTTTTGATTGCTGCTGTTGCTTTTGCGATTTTGATTGATTCATTAAATACTTGTTGTCATTGTCTGTCTGGGACTGTGATCGCATCCAGTCTCCCCATCCCAACTAACACCACAATCAGAACCTCGGTCACGTGATTAATGACAGGCACACGAAAACAATAACGAAGCGACAATTATGAAGGTGACAGTGACGATGCTGATGACGATGACGATGATGATTATCATGATGATTATAACGTGAGCGAAGACAGATTTCAGAAAATTGTTATTTTGGGTCAGAGTTATTTCATGCCACTTTCCGTTTGGAGTTTGAAAGCATTGGGAACACAGCACTATGCATGCCGATACTGACTTCAGTATGAACGGAGTAAGAAAACAGAACTATTCCCAGTTGCGTGCTTATACCTGTTTCTCTTGCTTCGAGACCCAAAGTCAGTTTTATCTTCTCTGATCTAACGGGAGTGACCTTTTTGTCTTCTTTTCTCCCGGCTGTAGACGGCGCTGTTATTATGATCGGTGAACACTTGGACAGAGTCACACTACTATTGTGTTGTGGACAGGGAAGGAGGCGTGGCCATATTCCGTGCACACAGCCTCCTCCTTGACACAGGACATGGTGACAAAGTGGAACTGGTCGTGTCGGTGTGTGCTTGGTGAGTGCCTTCCTGTCTTTACCTCGTTTATACACACGCCTTTCTCTTGAAAGGAAGGAGACTAGAGGGGCGGGGGGCGGGGAAGGGGGGTTAGCTGTGTCAGTCTCATCCTGTTTGATCATTTATCACGGACCTCAACCCATGCCCTTATCTCGTCCCTGGCAGAACTCACATTGGGTGCTGATGATTAGCTGTGATGTCCAGAATGCATGGCCACTGAGGTCAGACCGGGTGCTGTGATACGGCGTGATGTCGAGACTCTGGGGACAAACTCACAGCGGATCTTGTCTTGCTTGATCAAGGAAATCACAGGAACTCCGAAGCAATGTGGTCAGCTAATGGCTGCTGTGCTGGAATTGTTTATAGGCTTTGGAGGCAGAATCTCGGTACTGACAGCTCAGTAATTGCCAGGTCCAGTCTAGAAGTGGACAGTCTGGTAAAGTACCTCGGCAAGCTCACTTTCAGGTGGGGGATGTTTCATGTTCACTTTCAGGTGGGGGGATGTTTCATAGATTACAGGATGTTTCATGTTCACTTTCAGGTGGGGGGATGTTTCATAGGTTGGGGGGTGTTTCATGTTCACTTTCAGGTGGGGGGATGTTTCATAGATTAGAGGATGTTTCATGTTCACTTTCAGGTGAGGGGATGTTTCATAGGTTGGGGGATATTTCATGCTCACTTTCAGGTTGGGGGATGTTTCATGCTCACTTTCAGGTTGGGGGATATTTCATGCTCACTTTCAGGTTGGGGGATGTTTCATGCTCACTTTCAGGTGGGAGGATGTTTCATAGGTTGGGGAATGTTTGATGCTCACTTTCAGGTTGGGGAATGTTTGATGCTCATTTTCAGGTGGGGATGTTTGATGCTCACTTTCAGGTTGGGGAATGTTTCATGCTCACTTTCAGGTAGGGATGTTTGATGCTCACTTTCAGGTGGGGACGTTTGATGCTCACTTTCAGGTGGGGATGTTTGATGCCCACTTTCAGGTGGGGATGTTTGATGCTCACTTTCAGGTGGGGATGTTTGATGCCCACTTTCAGGTTGGGGGATGTTTCATGCTCACTTTCAGGTTGGGGATGTTTCATGCTCACTTTCAGGTGGGGATGTTTCATGCTCACTTTCAGGTGGGGATGTTTGGTGGGGATGTTTGATGCTCACTTTCAGGTGGGGATGTTTGATGCTCACTTTCAGGTTGGGGGATGTTTGAAGCTCACTTTCAGGTGGGGATGTTTGATGCTCACTTTCAGGTGGGGATGTTTGATGCTCACTTTCAGGTAGGGATGTTTGGTG
>NC_134880.1:883154-888154 GCF_041734735.1 Babylonia areolata | reverse complement strand
TTCTCTTTATATCACACCAACTAGTCTCCCCTTTCTCGCTCTTTCCGTCTGTCTTCTCCATCGATCCCAGCATGTGGGAGCCATCAGACATGATAAAAACCATTAGACCGCGTAAACGAAACAGAAATGAATTATCAAAAGGAAACCAACAACAACAACAACAACAACAACAACAGCAACAACTAAACAAGGCAATCAATATCTTCTCTCTCTCTCTCTCTCTCTCTCTCTCTCTCTCGCGCGCGCGCGCACGCACACACACACACACACACACACACACACACACACACACACACACACACACACACACACACAGAGAAAGAGACAGAGACAGAAAACGACGTGGCTGCATATAGCTTCAAACCCCGTGACTCGCCACAAGTGATTTATCCCAATCATTCACTCCACTTGTTTCTGGTCCTGGGGTATGTGTCCTGTAATGTTTCAGGGATAGCACTGATCGACACTCCCCCCCTCCTGATGGACACTCCACCCTCCTGATGGACACTCCCCCTCCTGATGGACACTCCCCCCCCTCCTGATGGACACTCCCCCCTCCTGATGGACACTCCCCCTCCTGATGGACACTCCTGATGGACACTCCCCCTCCTGATGGACACTCCCCCTCCTGATGGACACTCCCCCCTCCTGATGGACACTCCACCCTCCTGATGGACACTCCCCCACCTGATGGACACTCCCCCCCTCCTGATGGACACTCCCCCTCCTGATGGACACTCCACCCTCCTGATGGACACTCCCCCTCCTGATGGACACTCCCCCTCCTGATGGACACCCCCCCTCATGATGGACACTCCACCCTCCTGATGGACACTCCCCCCCTGATGGACACTCCACCCTCCTGATGGACACTCCCCCTCCTGATGGACACTCCACCTCCTGATGGACACTCCTCCTCCTCCTGATCGACACTCCCCCTCCTGATGGACACTCCCCCTCCTGATGGACACTCCACCCTCCTGATGGACACTCCCCCTCCTGATGGACACTCCACCCTCCTGATGGACACTCCCCCTCCTGATGGACACTCCCCCTCCTGATGGACACTCCCCCCCTGATGGACACTCCACCCTCCTGATGGACACTCCCCCTCCTGATGGACACTCCCCCACCTGATGGACACTCCCCCTCCTGATGGACACTCCTGATCGACACTCCACCCTCCTGATGGACACTCCCCCTCCTGATGGACACTCCACCCTCCTGATGGACACTCCTCCTCCTGATGGACACTCCTCCTCCTCCTGATGGACACTCCCCCTCCTGATGGACACTCCCCCTCCTGATGGACACTCCACCCTCCTGATGGACACTCCCCCTCCTGATGGACACTCCCCCCCTCCTGATGGACACTCCACCCTCCTGATGGACACCCCCCCTCCTGATGGACACTCCCCCATCCTGATCGACACTCCCCCCCCCCCTCCTGATCGACACTCCCCCCCTCCTGATGGACACTCCCCCTCCTGATGGACACTCCCCCCCCTCCTGATCGACACTCCCCCCTCCTGATCGACACTCCCCCTTCCTCCTGATCGACACTCCCCCTCCTGATCGACACTCCCCCTTCCTCCTGATCGACACTCCCCCTTCCTCCTGATCGACACTCCCCCTCCTGATCGACACTCCTGATCGACACTCCCCCTCCTGATCGACACTCCTGATCGACAGTCCCCCTCCTGATCGACACTCCCCCTCCTGATCGGCACTCCCCCCTCCTGATCGACACTCCCCCCCCTCCTGATCGACACTCCCCCCTCCTGATCGACACTCCCCCCTCCTGATCGACACTCCCCCTCCTCCTGATCGACACTCCCCCTCCTGATCGACACTCCCCCTCCTCCTGATCGACACTCCCCCTCCTGATCGACACTCCCCCCTCCTGATCGACACTCCCCCTCCTGATCGACACTCCCCCTCCTGATCGACACTCCCCCTCCTGATCGACACTCCTGATCTACACTCCCCCTCCTGATCGACACTCCTGATCGACACTCCCCCCCTCCTGATCGACACTCCCCCTCCTGATCGACACTCCCCCATCCTGATCGACACTCCCCCTCCTGATCGACACTCCCCCTCCTCCTGATCGACACTCCCCCTCCTGATCGACACTCCCCCTCCTGATCGACACCCCCCTCCTGATCGACACCCCCCTCCTGATCGACACTCCTGATCGACACTCCCCCCTCCTGATCGAAACTCCCCCTCCTGATCGACAGTCCCCCTCCTGATCGAAACTCCCCCCTCCTGATCGACACTCACCCCCCACCCTGATCGACACTCCTGATCGACACTCCTGATCGACACTCCCCCTCCTCCTGATCGACACTCCCCCATCCTGATCGACACTCCCCCTCCTGATCGACACTCCCCCTCCTCCTGATCGACACTCCCCCTCCTGATCGACACTCCCCCCTCCTGATCGACACTCCCCCTCCTGATCGACACTCCCCCCTCCTGATCGACACTCCCCCTCCTGATCGACACTCCTGATCGACACTCCCCCTCCTGATCGACAACCCCCTCCTGATCGACACCCCCCTCCTGATCGACACTCCTGATCGACACTCCCCCCTCCTGATCGACACTCCTGATCGACACTCCCCCTCCTGATCGACACTCCCCCTCCTGATCGACACCCCCCTCCTGATCGACACCCCCCTCCTGATCGACACTCCTTATCGACAGTCACCCTCCTGATCGAAACTCCCCCCTCCTGATCGACACTCACCCCCCCCCCCCCTGATCGACACTCCTGATCGACACTCCTGATCGACACTCCCCCCTCCTGATCGACACTCCCCCCTCCTGATCGACACTCCCCCCTCCTGATCTACACTCCTGATAGACACTCCCCCTCCTGATCGACACTCCCCCTCCTGATCGACACTCCTCCCCCTCCTGATCGACACTCCCCTTCCTGATTGACACTCCCCCTCCTGATCGACACTCCTCCTCCTCCTGATCGACACTCCCCCTCCTGATCGACACTCCTCCTCCTCCTGATCGACACTCCCCCTCCTGATCGACACTCCTCCTCCTCCTGATCGACACTCCCCCTCCTGATCGACACTCCCCCTCCTGATGGACACTCCCCCCTCCTGATGGACACTCACCCCCCTCCTGATCGACACTCCCCCCTCCTGATGGACACTCCCCCCTCCTGATGGACACTCCCCCTCCTGATCGACACTCCCCCTCCTGATGGACACTCCCCCCTCCTGATGGACACTCACCCCCCTCCTGATGGACACTCCCCCCTCCTGATGGACACTCCCCCTCCTGATGGACACTCCCCCCTCCTGATCGACACTCCCCCCTCCTGATGGACATCCCCCACTCCCCCAACCTCCTGATCGACACTCTCCCCACCTCTTTCCCCCAAAACGCCGAAACGCAAACAACAACAACAAACAAACCATAAAACAAAAAAAATCCCGAAAAACACATGCGCCAGAGAAATAAATTACAACGAGGATCAGGTTTACGTTTCTGTGCAAATTTGTTTGGACTCGTTGTGAGTTATATGTAAAAGACATTCATGTTTAGTCTGGTTTAGTTCTTGTTTTTTTCGTTTGGCGTTAGAGGTGACATAGTTTACTATGCTTTGAAAGGACAGAAATACAGACGTCTGACTGTGACTGGGATAAAAATGACATACATTGTATGATTTGTAATGACGATTATTTGTGTTTTTTCTTTGCACCGATCATTCTATTTAGTGGTATCAATATGTGTATCAATATGTGTATCAATATGTGTATCAATATGTGTATCAATATGTGTATCAATATGTGTATCAATATGTGTATCAATATGTGTATCAATATGTGTATCAATATGTGTATCAAAATGTGTATCAATATGTGTATCAAAATGTGTATCAATATGTGTATCAATATGTGTATCAATATGTGTATCAATATGTGTATCAAAATGTGTATCAATATGTGTATCAATATGTGTATCAATATGTGTATCAATATGTGTATCAATATGTGTATCAAAATGTGTATCAATATGTGTATCAATATGTGTATCAAAATGTGTATCAATATGTGTATCAATATGTGTATCAAAATGTGTATCAATATGTGTATCAATATGTGTATCAAAATGTGTATCAATATGTGTATCAATATGTGTATCAATGTGTATCAATATGTGTATCAATATGTGTATCAATATGTGCATCAATATGTGTATCAATATCTGTTTCAATATGTGTATCAATATGTGTATCAATATGTGTATCAATATCTGTATCGATATCTGTATCAATATCTGTATCAATATCTGTATCAATATCTGTACCAATATGTGTATCAATATGTGTATCAATATGTGTATCAATATCTGTACCAATATCTGTATCAATATATGTATCAATATGTGTGTCAATATGTGTATCAATATATGTATCAATATGTGTATCAATATGTGTATCAATAGCTGTATCAATATCTGTAACAATATCTGTATCAATATTTGTATCAATATATGTATCAATATGTGTATCAATAGCTGTATCAATATCTGTAACAATATCTGTATCAATATCTGTATCAATATTCCTACATTGTAGTGAGCATCGGAAGAGGAAACGAGTTCCAGAACAGAGAAATGGATGACACTGTCGGAAGTGTATTGCCTTCAGGATATTACTTTCCCTTCTTGCCTCTCCAACACACATATATATCATCTCTCTGTCTCTCTCTCTCCCCCTCCCCCTCTCTCTCTCTGACTCTGTGTCTCTGTGTTTCTCTCTTTCTCTTTGTATCTCTCTGTTTTTCTCGATCTGTCTAGACCTCTGTCACTGTCTGTCTGTCTGTCTCTGCTGTCTCTCACTCATTCCATCTCTCTCACTCTCTCAACCTATCTGTATGGAGGGGAAGGGGAGAGTATTCGGCATCAGAATTCAGAGAGAGAAAGATAGAGACTGAGAGGCCCTGAGAGAGAGAGAGAGAGAGAGAGAG
>NC_134880.1:865654-875654 GCF_041734735.1 Babylonia areolata | reverse complement strand
TGCTGCCACTGGGCAATGCTGGAGAGAGAGAACTGGACGAAAAGGAGAGTGTGAGTGAATGGTTTACTGATAAGGCCATAGGCTAGAGTCCTGTGGCATTCGTGACAAAGATGCTGCCACTGGGCAATGCTGGAGAGAGAGAACTGGACGAAAAGGAGAGTGTGAGTGAATGGTTTACTGATAAGGCCATAGGCTAGAGTCCTGTGGCATTCGTGACAAAGTTGCTGCCAGCGGGCAATGCTGGAGAGAGAGAACTGGACGAAAAGGAGAGTGTGAGTGAATGGTTTACTGATAAGGCCATAGGCTAGAGTCCTGTGGCATTCGTGACAAAGTTGCTGCCAGCGGGCAATGCTGGAGAGAGAATTGGACGAAGAGTAGAGTCAGAGTCTGACTGCTTTACTGATAAGGCCACAGATCGGAGTACCACCAAATACATACAACCCCAACCACACAAACAAATACCCGCACTAAAACAACTCCATCCGAACAAACTTGACCTTAAGGGTGTAGACGCCAATAGGTCGTTAAACTCCAATAGACAGTACGTGGGCAGCCGGCCGTGGCAAGTTGGAGGTT
Source organism: Babylonia areolata (assembly GCF_041734735.1). NCBI lineage: Eukaryota > Metazoa > Mollusca > Gastropoda > Neogastropoda > Buccinidae > Babylonia > Babylonia areolata. Next base: position 875,078 of record NC_134880.1, on the reverse strand, counting down.
TCAGTTTCAGTTTCAGTTTCACTTTCTCAAGGAGGCGTCACTGCGTTCGGACAAATCCATACACGCTACACCACATCTGTTGAGCAGATGCCTGACCAGCAGCATAACCCAACGCGCTTAGTCAGGCCTTGAGTGCATGCTTACATATTTGTGTACCTATGAAAGTGGATTTCATTTTACGTAATTTCGCCAGAGGACAACACTCTCGTTGCCATGGGTTCTTTTTCAGTGCGCCAAGTGCGTGCTGCACACGGGACCTCGGTTTATCGTCTCATCCGAAAGACTAGACGCTCAGTTTGATTTTCCAGTCAAACTTAGGAGAAAGGGCGAGAGCGGGATTCGAACCCACACCCTCACGGACTCTCTGTATTGGCAGCTGAGCGTCTTAACCATTCTGCCACCTTCCTCCAGTTGGAGGACTGTGTAGGAGTAAAAAGGATAGTCAGATGGTTTAAAGATACGGCCACAGGCCGATTTCGATGGATTAATAAATACATTAGTTGAGGGACGCACAATAAAAATTTAAAAAAAGGGGGGGGGGGCATCAAAACTGGCACAGTGATAATCAGATTACGAAATGTACATCGAACAGAAACACAAACATACAATGAGACTGAAACACACCAACATGACACAGTCAGGAGAGAGAGAGAGAGAGAGAGAGAGAGAGAGAGAGAGAGAGAGAGACAGAGATAGAGACAGAGAGAGAGAGACAGAGAGAGACAGAGAGACAGAGACAGAGAGAGGCAGAGAGAGAGACAGAGAGACAGAAAGACAGAGAGACAGAGGCAGAGAGAGACAGACAGACAGAAAGACAGAGAGACAGAGACACAGAGAGAGAGACACAGAGAGACAGAAAGAGAGAAAGAGAGAGAGACAGAGATAGAGACAGAGAGAGAGACTGAGACAGAGATACAGAGACAGAGAGACAGAGAGAGACAGAGAGAAAGAGAGAGAGACACAGAGAGAGACAGAGAGAGAGAGAGAGAGAGAGAGAGAGAGAGAGAGAAAGAGAGACAGTGATATGCATGGTGGTGGGACATTGAAAGGAAGGAGATGTTGGTACAGAACATCTACACTTTATAGCAATGTCATCGACAGTTTTTAAGGATAAGGAGGACATTCTGACACGGTGCCAAAGAGAAACATGCAGTACATATCCCCCACCCCCACCCCCGCACCCACCACCCTTATCCCACAACACCTCTCCATTGAAGAGGACATGACGCAATCTAACTAGCACCCCTCTCCCGCCCAGCTGGGTCAATGGAAGGACCCCAGGAACTGAATGGTCTCCCGCCCAGCTGGGTCAATGGAAGGACCCCAGGAACTGAATGGTTTATCGTGGGACCTTGCAGGAGGAGAAGAGGAGTAGTCAGGAGAGTCAGGCCGACACGAGATGGGGAGGAGAGTGCAGGAGACAGATACGTCAAAGACAGCGTGACAAACTCTGCATCAGCAAAACTTTCATGGCGGGAGACTTTCTTTGGTTGGATTTGGGTGAGAGAGCTTCCCCAACATCCAACATCATCTGCTTGAGATCGTATTTTGAGAGAGAGGGAGAGAGAGAGGGGGAGAGAGAGAGAGAGAGAGAGAGAGAGAGAGAGAGAGAGAGAGAGAGAGAGAGAGAGAGAGAGAGAGAGACACACACACACACACACACACACACACACACACACACACACACACACACACACAGCCACACAGAGACAGAGATAGAGAGAGGGTGGGAGAAACAGAGGAGAAAGACAGAGAGACAGACAGACAGACAGACAGAGAGATAGACGGATAGAAACAGGGACAGACAAACAGAGACATGGACACAGACATTGTTTTATTGCCATTAATGTTATCCTTTGGCAAGGGGGACAATGTACGAACAAAAGAATAACGACGGTTTACACAGAAATTGACACATTGCTGAGAGTAAAAAGAAAATCAACGACAAACAACAACAACAACAATAACAATAACGTAAACAAAATCATAAAATACAATAATATATTGTTAAGACTGAAAATAAATAAAAAAGCTCGACCATCTAACTTTCTACAAAGTCATTCAAACTCATAAACTGTGGAGGTGGCATCAGGGTAACAGTGGTTTTCGAGGCTCCCGAAGATAATTCCCTTTTCCGACAATCCCAAGCTAGGGCGATAAATTTCGCTAGTGATCTTATTCTTACTTCATCATCTATCAAAAGCGTACTGGTAAGGTTCATGTTCTTTAAGTTTTCACCATTGAAAATTAAGCATTTCTTTCAAATTTCTTCATAATACTTACATATAAAAAGGAAACGAGTTTCATCTTCAGCTGAAGCACCACACATAGGACAAGGGGACCGTGCGGACGTGTCGGCAGAGATCCATTTTTTGTTAGCATTTAGGCCTAAAAGAGACAGACAGAGACAGAGACAGACAGAGGCAGAGAGAGAGAGACAGAGACAGACAAATGGACAGAAAACCACAGGGAGAAATATATTTAGAGGTAGCAATGTGTGTGTGTGTGTGTGTGTGTGTGTGTGTGTGTGTGACAGAGACACAGAGAAACACAGAGAGAGAGACAGTATCAGTATCAGTATCAGAAACTCAAGGAAGCGGCACTGCGTTCGGACAAACCCATATACGCTACACCACACCTGCCAAGCAGATGCCTGACCAGCAGCATAACCCAACGCGTTGAGACAGAGAGATATGAAGAAGTGAGACAGACAGGGCGACACAGAGTTACAGAAAGACAGACAGAGGAAGAAACACAATAATCAATCTTTCATTCATTCATTCATTCGGGGCAAAGCCGCAATGGATATCACCTTATTAAAAAAAAAAAAAGGAAAACAAAATTCACACACACACACACACACACACACACACACACACACACACACACGCACACACGCACACACGCTCACATACACACACACGCTCACATGCACACATATGCGCATAGACATGTGCATACTGATACGAACAGGAAACTACGATTAAAGAAACCACACACACACACACACACACACACACACACACACACACACACACACACACACACACATCGTAGGTTTCCCATCACCATTCACACAAATACTCTCACACACGGAGAAAACACACTTTAGACAGCTGTTGGGAATGATCATTTCGGATGACGAGAAGAGCTGTATTGCTATATGATCCAAAACGAGGCCCCAAGCGTTACCCTGGGCCCGAATCCAGCAGATCAGTTAAGTCCCGGGAGTTACTTTGATTGCAAAGAGTTAAGCTGTCGTGTTACACGCCTATCTCAGCGGAATAGCTGGAACTTCCTTTGGACCATCCGTATGGACCATCCCGGTTCATCAAAACGTCTCTGGTGATGGGGGGCGGGAGGGCGGGGACTTCAGGGATGGAGGGTAGGAGGGGAGTGGGTGAATGCCCTGACTGTCACGTCGCAAAGAGAGAGAGAGAGAGAGTGGGGGTGTGGGGGTGTCGGGTGGTGTGTACAGAATGAGGAGGGACAGTCGAGGCTGATAAAAGAGAGTGACGTTCCGCATCAGCGAATTTCCCTGGTGGGGGGCATCAGCTTGCACAAGAGGAAAGGCTAACGGTGGTGGATGAACAGCAGCAGCAGCCATGACAAATATATTCCCATCAGGCGGATGGATGGATGGATGGATGGATGGAGAGAGAGAGAAAGAGAGAGAGAGAGAGGGGGAGAGGGAGACAGACAGACAGACAGAGACAGAAGACAGTGAGAGACACAGAGGGACAGAGATAGAAAAAAAGATGAAGACAGAGTCAGAGTCAGAGGCAGAAAGAAAGGTACAGTGGAGAGAGAAGAGAGGGGGTGAGAATTAATGGGCAGAAGACAGGGAGAGAGAAGAGAGGGGGTGAGAATTAATGGGCAGAAGACAGGGAGAGAGAAGAGAGGGGGTGAGAATTAATGGGCAGAAGACAGGGAGAGAGAAGAGAGGGGGTGAGAATTAATGGGCAGAAGACAGGGAGAGAGAAGAGAGGGGGTGAGAATTAATGGGCAGAAGACAGGGAGAGAGAAGAGAGGGAATGGGAATCACTGGGCAGAAGACAGGGAGAGAGAAGAGAGGGAATGGGAATCAATGGAAAGAAGACAGGGAGAGAGAAGAGAGGGAATGGGAATCAATGGAAAGAAGACAGGGAGAGAGAAGAGATGGGATGGGAATCAATGGAAAGAAGACAGGGAGAGAGAAGAGATGGGATGGGAATCAATGGAAAGAAGACAGGGAGAGGGAAGAGATGGGATGGGAATCAATGGTAAGAAGACAGGGAGAGGGAAGAGAGGGAATGGGAATCAATGGAAAGAAGACAGGAAGAGAGAAGAGATGGGATGGGAATCAATGGTAAGAAGACAGGGAGAGGGAAGAGAGGGAATGGGAATCAATGGAAAGAAGACAGGAAGAGACAGGAAAGGTGCCAGTCTAAGGCAGACCGAGACTCTGGAACAGTTCGGGAGGGATAAGGCTGACCTATACACGTCCCATAATCATTCACCAGAGACCTAACACAACAACCAATTTGGGTCAGTTTGGTGCAGTCTGTGTGGAAGAGGAAGCTCATTTCCTTCTGTACCCCCAAGGGGAGTGCGACCTCTGTGGAAATGAAACACAACAGCGACTGACGGAAGAAAGACATGCCTTCTTCTTCCTCTTCGTTCGTGGGCTGCAACTTCTACGTTCACTCGTATGTACACGAGTGGGCTTTTACGTGTATGACCGTTTTTACACACACACACACCCTACCCCCATGTAGGCAGCCATATTCCGTGTTCGCGGGGTGGGGGAGGGGTGCATGCTAGGCATATTCTTGTTTCCATAACCCACCTAACGCTGACATGGATTACAGGATCTTTAACATGCGTATTTGATCTTCTGCGTGCGTATACACACGAAGGCGGTTCAGGTACAAGCAGGTCTGCACATATGTTGACCTGAGAGATCGGCAAAATTTCCTCCCTTTACTCACCAGGCGCCGTTACCGAGATTCGAACCGGGACCCTCAGACTGAAAGTCCAACGCTTTAACCACTCGGCTATCGCGCCCGTCAAAAGACCTGTCTAAAAACTGACCCATTTCCTGGGTGGCGTGGCGATGGACGAGAGGCTGAGCACTACAGAACAGAGATCATGATTAAAGCAAAGTCTTTTTCCCCGCCTCTCTGTCTATACTCCACTGCCTGCAGAACTGGTTCAAAAACAAATACACTGGGCACCGAACAGAGTGCAGATGGAAGCGATGATTTCAGAACAGTCTGTTCACATACAAACTATATTCCTTCAGTGCACACCTTCTACAAGTCACATTCAAAGTTAAGGTATGGAACAACACACACACACACACACACACACACACACACACACACACACACACACACACACACACACACACACACACACACACACACACACACACACACACACACACACACACACACACACAAAGAAAGAAAGAAAGAAACACACACACACACACACACACACACACACACACACACACACACACACCACCACCACCACCACCACCACCACCACTGTGAAACACGTGTTACATACAGACAGTCACAGTGTTGTTGAAACACGTGTTACATACAGACAGTCACAGTGTTGTTGAAACACGTGTTACATACAGACAGGGTGACAGTGTTGTTGAAACACGTGTTACATACAGACAGAGTGACAGTGTTGTTGAAACACGTGTTACATACATACAGAGTGACAGTGTTGTTGAAACACGTGTTACATACAGACAGTCACAGTGTTGTTGAAACACGTGTTACATACAGACAGTCACAGTGTTGTTGAAACACGTGTTACATACAGACAGAGTGACAGTGTTGTTGAAACACGTGTTACATACAGACAGAGTGACAGTGTTGTTGAAACACGTGTTACATACAGACAGTCACAGTGTTGTTGAAACACGTGTTACATACAGACAGGGTGACAGTGTTGTTGAAACACGTGTTACATACAGACAGAGTGACAGTGTTGTTGAAACACGTGTTACATACAGACAGTCACAGTGTTGTTGAAACACGTGTTACATACAGACAGTCACAGTGTTGTTGAAACACATGTTACATACAGACAGGGTGACAGTGTTGTTGAAACACGTGTTACATACAGACAGAGTGACAGTGTTGTTGAAACACATGTTACATACAGACAGTCACAGTGTTGTTGAAACACATGTTACATACAGACAGGGTGACAGTGTTGTTGAAACACGTGTTACATACAGACAGAGTCACAGTGTTGTTGAAACACGTGTTACATACAGACAGTCACAGTGTTGTTGAAACACATGTTACATACAGACAGTCACAGTGTTGTTGAAACACATGTTACATACAGACAGGGTGACAGTGTTGTTGAAACACGTGTTACATACAGACAGAGTCACAGTGTTGTTGAAACACGTGTTACATACAGACAGTCACAGTGTTGTTGAAACACATGTTACATACAGACAGGGTGACAGTGTTGTTGAAACACGTGTTACATACAGACAGAGTGACAGTGTTGTTGAAACACATGTTACATACAGACAGTCACAGTGTTGTTGAAACACATGTTACATACAGACAGTCACAGTATTGTTGAAACACGTGTTACATTCAGACAGAGTGACAGTGTTGTTGAAACACGTGTTACATACAGACAGTCACAGTGTTGTTGAAACACATGTTACATACAGAAAGAGTGACAGTGTTGTTGAAACACATGTTACATACAGACAGTCACAGTGTTGTTGAAACACATGTTACATACAGACAGGGTGACAGTGTTGTTGAAACACGTGTTACATACAGACAGTCACAGTGTTGTTGAAACACATGTTACATACAGACAGGGTGACAGTGTTGTTGAAACACGTGTTACATACAGACAGTCACAGTGTTGTTGAAACACATGTTACATACAGACAGGGTGACAGTGTTGTTGAAACACGTGTTACATACAGACAGTCACAGTGTTGTTGAAACACATGTTACATACAGACAGGGTGACATTGTTGTTGAAACACGTGTTACATACAGACAGGGTGACAGTGTTGTTGTAACACGTGTTACAGAGTGACAGTGTTGTTGAAACACGTGTTACATACAGAGTGACAGTGTTGTTGAAACACGTGTTACATTCAGACAAAGTCACAGTGTTGTTGAAACACTTGTTACATACAGACAGAGTGACAGTGTTGTTGAAACACGTGTTACATTCATACAGAGTGACAGTGTTGTTGAAACACGTGTTACATACAGACAGAGTGACAGTGTTGTTGAAACACGTGTTACATACAGAGTGACAGTGTTGTTGAAACACGTGTTACGAGGGAGGCAGGACCCAGAGACTGGTTTTAGAAGAAACCGAGGACAGCGGCCACACGCATGACACGTGGAAGAGGAAGAAGAAGAGGGGGAGGAGGAGGAGGAGGGGGAGGAGGAGGGAGGGAGGAGGACGGGGGAAGGAGGAGGGGGGGGGGGATGAAGAGGACAGTAAGTGGCGGTCACCTCCCAAGGGTCATGGTAGGGAAGTGAGTTCTTTTTTTTTTTTTTTTAAGAAGGCCTTTCTATCGGGGGCAAAAGTGGCTAAGAAATGGGAAACGATTTAAGTGACATATCTTTTTTTTTCTCCCCCCCCCCCCTCTCTCTTTCTGTCTCTCTCTGTCTCTCTGCCTCCCTGTCTCTCTTTCTCTCTCTCCCTCCATTTCTCTGTGTGTGTGCGTGTCTGTCTCTCCCTCCCTCCTCTCTTTCTCTTTTTCTCTCTGTCTCTATGTCTCCCCCCCCCCCTCTCTCTCTCTCTTTTAGATATCCAAAGCACAGGTCGGTACCAAGACACCACGACAGACAGATGAATAGACTAGCCTGTCACAGCCGACTTGTATATAGATGGACTTAACTGACAAATACTGAGAGAACGTGGAGAGAGAGAGAGAGAGAGAGAGAGAGAGAGAGAGAGAGAGAGAGAGAGAGACAGAGACAGAGACACAGAGACACAGACAGAGACAGAGAGACAGAGAGAGACACAGAGAGACAGAGAGAGAGAGTGAGAGAGAGAGAGAGAGACAGACAGAGAGAAGAAGAAGAAGAAGAAGAAGAAGAAGAAGAAGAAGAAGAATGGGAGAGAGAGGAGGGGTGCTGTGTATGTGTGCGAGAGTTCCAGACATGACAGCGGCGTCCTCTCCACAGCAACACTGACACAACAAACCGTGCATGTGACACTCTCCACAGCAGCACTGACACACAACAAACCGTGCATGTGACACTCTCCACAGCAGCACTGACACACAACAAACCGTGCATGTGACACTCTCCACAGCAGAACTCACACACAACAAACCGTGCATGTGACACTCTCCACAGCAGAACTGACACACAACAAACCGTGCATGTGACACTCTCCACAGCAGCACTGACACACAACAAACCGTGCATGTGACACTCTCCACAGCAGACACTGACACACAACAAACCGTGCATGTGACACTCTCCACAGCAGAACTCACACACAACAAACCGTGCATGTGACACTCTCCACAGCAGAACTCACACACAACAAACCGTGCATGTGACACTCTCCACAGCAGAACTCACACAACAAACCGTGCATGTGACACTCTCCACAGCAGCACTGACACACAACAAACCGTGCATGTGACACTCTCCACAGCAGAACTCACACAACAAACCGTGCATGTGACACTCTCCACAGCAGAACTCACACACAACAAACCGTGCATGTGACACTCTCCACAGCAAAAGGAAGGGGGTCTACCTCTGCTGGCTGGTAGAGTTGAGAATTGTCAATTCACTCTCTCTCTCTCTCTCTCTCTCTCTCTCTCTCTCTCTCTCTCTGTCTCTGTCTCTCTCTGGCTGGCTTGCATAGCAGGTAGTCTGTTCTGGTTGTCATTCACTTGGCATCCAATGTCTGTTCATCCCCAGACCGTCAGGTGGGGTCACTTTGCTCTGTTGTTCTCCTCAGCCAGTATTTTCTCTGGTCCATTTACCCCTCTTTCTCCCTAGAGTGTCAACTACAGACATTTGAAACTGTTCACTTGCCTTACAGGTTCCAGCCCTTGACACACACACACACACAATTTTCCATCTTCCACACACACCCAAGCAGAAATAAAAAGAAAGAGAGAGAATGAATGAATGAATGAATGAATGAATGAATGAATGAATCTTTATTTTCCAACGGTGAAGATAGAGGGAAAGAGAGAGAGAGAGAGAGAGAGAGAGAGAGAGAGAGAGAGAGAGAGAGAGAGAGAGAGAGAGAAGGAAAGAGAGAGACAGACAGAGCCAGAAAAATAGAGAGACAAAGACAGACACAGACAGATACAGACAGAGATAGACAGAGCGTCCTCTGTTACAATGTATGTCCTGAACGTGTGGCTGGGCTCCCTGTGAGCAAGGGGTGC